>NC_069501.1:1124194822-1124459822 GCF_027579735.1 Bombina bombina | reverse complement strand
AAAAAAAAAAACATCCAAGCCCGGCTAAATTTTGCAAAAACACATCTGAAGTTTCCAAAAAGCATGTTGCAAAAGGTGTTCTGGTCTGATGAAACCAAAGTTGAACTGTTTGGCCATAATTCCAAAAGATATGTTTGGCGCAAAAACAACATTGCATATAACCAAAAGAACACCATACACAGTGAAGCATGGTGGTGTCAGCATCATGCTTTGGGTCTGTTTTTCTTCAGCTGTAACTGGGGCCTTAGTCAAGGTAGAGGGAATAATGAACAGTTCCAAATACCAGACAATATTGGCACAAAACCTTCAGGCTTCTGCTAGAAAGCAGAACATGAAGAGGAATTTCATCTTTCAGCATAACAACGACCCAAAGCATACATCCAAATCAACAAAGGAATGGCTTCACCAGAAGAAGATTAAAGTTTTGGGATAGCCCAGACCTGAATCCAATTCAAAATCTGTAGGGTGATCTGAAGAGGGCTGTGCACAGGAGATGCCCTCGCATTCTGACAGATTTAGAGTGTTTTTGCAAAGAAGAGTGGGCAAATCTTGCCAAGTCAAGATGTGCCATGCTGAAAAAATCATTCCCAAAAAGAGAGTGCTGTAATAAAATCAAAAGGTGCTTCAATAAAGTATTAGTTTAAGGGTGTTCACACTTATGCAACCATATTATTTTAGTTTTTTTATTTCCCTTTACCTAAAAGATTTCAGTTTGTTTTTCAATTGAGTTGTACAGTTTATAGGTCACATTAAAAAGGTGGAAAAAGTTCTGAAATTATTTATCTTGCCTCATTTTTTTACATCACAGTAACGTGTACTTTTTATATCACACATATATATATATACATATATATATATATATACATATATATATATATATATATATATATACATATATATATATATATACATATATATATATATATATAAATATATATATATATATATATATATATATATATATATATATATATATATATATACACACACACACATACACACACACATATATATACACATATACACAGGTGGCCCTCGTTTTACAATGGTTCAATTTACACCGTTTCATAATAACAACCTTTTTTTTCCAGTCATGTGACTGCTATTGAAAAGCATTGAGAAGCAGTGCATTTATTAAAATAGCCAGTAGGTGGAGCTGTCCGCTTGTGTTGCAGAAAAGCCAAGCAAGCTGAAATTAATCTGTTTAAACAGACCTGAGCTATCGAGCAGATTTCAAAGGAACAAGATCTTCCTGTCTATAAATCAGTCCAGAAGAAAAATGCAAGTGAAGTCTGTGCTGTGTGGTTATTTTATTAGGTTTATAATGCTGTTTAGCACTTAAAGTCTTCATTTCAAAGTTTTAAAAATAATGTATTAGGTGTCATGACAATTTTGAGAGGGGCCTGGAACCTATCTCCCTCACTTCTCATTGACTTACATTATAAACTGGGTTTCAATTTACAACGGTTTCGATTTACAGCCATTCCTTCTGGAACCTAACCCCGGCGTAAACTGAGGGCTACATACATATATATATATATATATATATATATATATATATATATATATATATATACATATACATACACACACATATATACACCAACTTGAGAAAATGGAATAATCACAATCTGTAAGCCTTCTTTAGAAGTGTAAGTAGCAAAACTCACAATGCACAAAGTATGTGTATAGTTCAGGATGCAGTAGCTCGGTATGCTGATTGAGCAAAAACATTTAAGGGCATAACAAACGCTTCCACTCCTAATTAGGAGAAAGCGTATGACTCACGGATCTTCAGGCCAAACAGGTACACGGGAACCGGCTCTTAAACCTCACCAACAAGGCTTTCTCACAGCACCGCCAACGCCGCGCTTGTAGGAGCCAGGGGAAGCAGCCTCGTCCTCATTCCGTCTGTAGCCAAAGAACAGCAAGCCGCCCAGCACGTCAGTGACGTGTTCACTACTGCTCCGCCAATCCTGAAGTAGATAGACCGAAGGTTGCGCTCCAACACTTTAGCCAAGAGAACATACCCAGCAATGCAATGGGAGATTAAATCCCTGTTCCTGTCTGAGTCCCAGAAGATTTTTAAAAGGGGATAATCAATGCAATATAACAAAAAAAGGCAAAATCTTCCAGAACTTGTAAAAATAAAACGTCCAACTTTATTGATCCATTAAAAGCATAGCAATAATCAGATAAGACCGTCTGACATGTTTTGGCCAGATGGCCTCAGTCATAGACAGTCTATGAGTAAGACCATCTGGTCGAAACATGTCAGACGTTCTTATCTGATTATTGCTATGCTTTTAATGGATCAATAAAGTCGGACGTTTTATTTTTACACGTTCTGGAAGATTTTGAGATATATATATATATATATATATATATATATACACACACATACATATATACACACATACACATACTTTTTTCCACCTTTAATGTGACCTATAAAATAAGCAAATCAATTGAAAACAAACAAATCTTTTAGGTGAAAGTAAGTAATAAAAAAAAAAAATATATGGTTGCATAAACTAATACTTTGCTGGAGCATCTTTTGATTTTATTACAGCACTCAGTCTTCTTGGGTATGAGTATCAGCATGGCACATCTTTACTTGGCAAGATTTGCCACTCTTCTTTGCAAAAACACTCTAAATCTGTCAGAATGCGAGGGCATCTCCTGTGCACAGCCCTCTTCAGATCACCCCACAGATTTTGAATTGGATTCAGGTCTGGGCTCTGGCTGGGCCATTCCAAAACTTTAAACTTCTTCTGGTGAAGCCATTCCTTTGTTGATTTGGATGTATGCTTTGGTTCGTTGTCATGCTGAAAGATGAAGTTCTGCTTCATGTTCAGCTTTCTAGCAGAAGCCTTAAGGTTTTGTGCCAATATTGATTGGCATTTGGAACTGTTCATAATTCCCTCTACCTTGAATAAGGTCCCAGTTCCAGCTGAAGAAAAACAGACCCAAAGCATGATGCTACCACCACCATGCTTCACTGTGGGTATGGTGTTCTTCTGGCGATATGCAGTGTTTTTGCGCCAAACATATTTTTTGGAATTGTTGCCAAAAATTTCAACCTTGGTTTCATCAGACTATAACACCTTTTCTCACATGCTTTTGGGAGACTTCAGATATGTTTTTGCTAAATTTAGCTGGGCTTGGATGTTTTTCTTCTTAAGAAAAGGCTTCCATCTTAACTCTGCCCTCAATACTCCACGTGAACACTTACTACAATACAGGGAGAAGAAAAACATATCACGTATCCCACTAGTAGTCAAATACAACCCAGCTGTGGAAGGGATACGAAAAATCATAAAAGACTTACAGCCACTACCCTTAGAGGATCCCACACTCAAAAAAAATCTTTCCAAAACCCCCAATCCTGGCATACATACAACCACCTAAACTAAAGCAGAAACTGGTACATAGGAAGCTACCCCTTGAGAAAAAGAACACTTAGAATGGAACCAAGTGCTGCTATAAAGCACTCTGCAAACTGTGTCAACACATTTGTGAAAGCAGCACAGCAAATCACAATAATAAATCTTATAACATTAAAGGGGCATATTCATGTATATCTGCAAATGTGGTATACATGATACATTGCACTGCATGTGAAATGGGATGCTATATTGGAGAAACAAGCCAAAAACTGCACCTTCACAGACACTCAATCAAAAACCACTGTGAAACAAAATACTGCACCCCTGTTGGTCACCATTTCACCCAACCTGACCACTCCATCCAAAACCTCAAAATCAAAATTCTCAGAGGCAACTTCAAAAACACCATGGAAAGAAAAACCTTTGAAATGAAAATGATAATGCACTTCAACCTGTTTAACTCTGGACTAAATGTGGACTCTGGATTCTTAACACATTATCAAAATTTTTTGTAATGTACTTTCATTTAGTCAATTACATTGTATATTCCACATTCTTTATACATAGGTACACAGGTAAGCCTATGTCGACACTTTTGTCTTTTTTTAACTTTTGTATTCCCCCTGTATATACAATTTCCCATCTTTATAGTTATTGATTCAATGTTGATATATAACTTTATATCAGTATATGCTCTATGTATAGCTATATATTTCCCCTGTCTGTTCTCCTACACTGGACACTGTCTGCCTGTTACCTAAGCCCCCCTCATGATTTTTACGACACCTCCTCCTCTCCCTGCACTGTCTTCTTAGCTATTCTGTGTTTTAAGATACAATCCAATTCCATTGAATTGGTCAGTATTGCTTCAGACTTGATAAATTAAGGAACTCTTCCGAAAGCTTGTCAACTTATAAATGTATAGTTAGTCCAATAAAAAAAAAAAAAAAAAAAAAAAAGGATCATTGCTCAATGCAATACTCTTGTTATTTTGATATCTATAATAAAGTATATATATATATATATATATATATATATATATATATATATATATATATATATATATATATATCTCTAAGTACACTGTCCCTTTAAATTAAAGGGAAAATGTGCATTTCTCCTATGACATATTTTAAACAGAAAGTATGCAAGCAGAATTTTAACTTTATTCTTTATTATATAGAACACCTGATCTGTTGATAAAGAGCAGTTTATATTGTATTGTTTTAAAACATTATCCTCCTTTATCTGAATTTTTTATTTGGTCTAGTATAACAAATGTACAAACTACTTTAATATTCTGAGTTGCCTAAATTGTGAATTGATTCATAAGTATAACACACACTTCCATAAAAGCCTAATTCAACTGTACTGTGTACAGTTCTGTGCTGGGACTGTGGACACCTGCTGACTAGGGCAGAGTACCTATGCAACACCAAAAGACCAGCTCAGCTAAAAAATGTAAGGCACACATTATAAAAGACTATAATACAGACATAAAAACCTGATTACAGCATAAAGAAAAAAAGGTGATGAGTTTTTTTATTTTTTATGAGCTTTACCTTTTGATCAACTGTATTTGTAACTAAATTGGAGAGCAATAAAACAAGCATTTGAAGGAACAAAAAGGTGACTTAGTGAAATGAAACAAGTTCTATTACTTGCAATATTGTAAGAAATGAAACGTATGCACGCAGCATGATAATTAATATTTGCAATTGTAAAATATATTATCACAGGTGGTGCAGTGCACAAGCAGTTGGGCATTTGCAGTGATCATGTAATGGCTAAAGAGACACTAATTAAAAGGGACATCTGAGTAGAACAGAATAAGCTATGTATTGCAAACATTGTTTATAATCCGTTAACAGTGAAATTATTAAAAGAAAAAACTGTGCATATAGAATATTTATTGTACTTACTAGACCTGTTACCTCTCACATGTATTTTGCTCCCCATTTAAAGCTTGTGCATCCCGAGTGATGTATTCGTGGTAAACCTGAGTTTACTACGCGCAGTAAAGTTACTTGTTGACAAGGGGATTTCTGTCAGAAAGAGCAACAAGTAAAAAAAATGTTCCGCGCTACAGGTGCGGGAGAATACCTCATATTCAGGAATACCTCGCAGTCAACAAGGCTTTAAGTTTTCTGTAAAATATTTACATTTCTATAAACATGCACCTTCACAGTTCCATTGCTAATAGTAGGCCCTAGAACATCCCCGGCCTTTCCTACCACTCAGAACCGCACAGCGCCCTCTCAATACTGGTAACCTCTACTATTCCCCAGATCACCAAGCCTGCACAAATGGCACAAGCCATCACATCTTCCCTCAGGCAGCCACTCACCATGGTACAGATAGAAGCGATCCTGGAAACTGTCATTAGGATTTCCATCCGCCCGGCGCCATCTTCACCCGATCACCGCCAGCAGACAGGCCGGAGCTGCGCGCTCCCGCTCCACGACACTTCACCAGTTGTGCGCGCACCCTGGTGGACACCACTTAGTCCGCCGCTGCAGAGCACGCTCACCGCCACAATCCGGTAATCCCTTTGAGGTAAACGCGGTTGTTTCTAAAAATCTCAAGGGATAACCTACTAGATCCCATCCTTCTAAAGGACCTTCTGACGTTACAGGAGTCAGGTGACAGCAGTGATCACATGGTACAGATAGCTACAGGAAGAAAGAGGGCGGGAGACTCAAATCAATAAGCATATGCTGTTGTGTTGCTGTTGGCTTGGACCTTTAATTGAGATGCATGAGCAGGATGTGTTGTCTGAATTTATGTTTGAGACGGTAAGAAAGAATCATTGTAATTTGCCAGTAGCTTTAATGGATTTTCTAATGAAACAATATGCTGGAATCCTTAAAGGGATACTCCAGTCAAAATTAAACTTTCATGATTCAGATAGAGCATGCAATTTTAAGCAACTTTTTAATTCACTCCTATTATCAATTTTTCTTCATTCTCATGGTATCTTTAGAATGTAAGTTTAGGAGCCGGCCCATATTCGGTTCAGCACCCTGGCTAGCGCTTGTTGATTGATCGCTACATTTAGGACTTGATTTATCCTTCTCCTCCCTTTGACAATTCATCTCCTCCCTTTCTCACAAGAGAACCTGCCGTCAGGATTTATCAAGCAGCGGTTATCAGACCGCTGCTTCCCTATCCTCTTCTCCACCTCTTAGGTAGAGAATGTCAATCTCCCCAGTCTCATCTGACCGGGGAGATTGACAGCTCCTGCCCGCGTGTGATTGGCTGTGCATTGGCAGGGAGGCAGTGTTGCACGCAAGCTCTATTTTGTGCTGTTAAATTCGGCAGAGTAGATCAGGGGCAGACGGCGAATATGTACACCCCTGCCCGCCCTTAATTGAGAAATCTAGCCCTTAGACTCCAATCAGCAAGCGCTACCCAAGTGTTGAACCAAAAATGGGCTGGCTCCTAAGCTTACATTCTAGCTTTTTAAAAAAAAAAAAAGATGCCAAGAGAACGAAGAAAAATTGACAAGAGTAAATTAGAAAGTTGCTTAAAATTGCATGCTCTATCTGAATCCCAAAGTTTAATTTTGACCAGACTGTCCCTTTAACAGTGGCTTTGATTTATGACACACCTATATATTTGAATGCAGGGATGAAAACCCCAATTGATATTTTCTTTTATTACATTTTTGTTTTAACTTTTAGAGCACAAAATTCTGGGACCTTATTTGTGCTTTGAAATGTAGAAACACAAGTAAAGACCTGGGTGGGAGAAAAGATTACAAATGAAGCCCAATAATTGTTATACACTTTCTTCATTATTGCTGCTTTTTGGGAGACACAGATGAAAACTGGAATAAGATTACAATTATATTTATTAATGGTAATGGAAAGTCAAAATCAAACTTAAATGATTCAGATAGTGCATGCAATTTTAAAGTGAAAGTTAATTTTGAACATTCAAAACACAGCATCTCATTATCCCCATGTATATAAACATAATCGCCGTTTTTTTTTAATAAAACATATTAATATTTTCATTTTATTACTAACGTTTCTTTTCAGCCGTTCTTTTGTCCTGACTCCTCCCATCTAATTCTTCCTGCTTTCTCAGTCTTTACGTATAGATCGATCCCACCCGCTCTATACGTATCATCTATGCGCGTTCACAACGATCAAGAGCATGTGCGCATGCGCGATTTAAGTATGTGAACCGCAATGCGATTGACAAAACTGCTGGGCTCCAATGCGCAGGCGTCTCCCTCATATAGTGTGGAAAGGTGATAACTAAGCGCCAACTATATAACGCAACAGACCTCCAGCTCTAATAAATTGGCACCTAGTTGCCAAGGGTGGATTCAATTTTAAGATTGGATATCAGAGCGCCAAACAACGTAGGCAGGGTCTATGGGCAGATAGTCAAATACCAAAGGTAACAATAGGTTGAAATAATATGATTTAATACATAAGGTAAAAAAGTTGGTACATTTAAAATTATACAACAATTAGTCATGGATCCATGTTACACTTTAAAATATATATTGAAACACTTGGAAGAATTTAAAAATACTTGTAGAACAATTGATAACAACAATGAAATGTAAGTGGCTCTGAATTGGGGTTTTGCCTATGTGTTTATCCAAAATGATGTAAATCCTAACAGGTGGACAAAAAATGTTACAGGAATGTCTAGAACCTGAATTCAAAATATAAAACCTGAGGTTGTGCCTATGTGTTTATCCTAACAAGTGAAAAAATTTGAGAAAAATATGCAGGGGTGTGTGAACCTTATTTTCAAAATAAACAATGAATTCAAAATAAAACGATATACAAGTGAATTTTTGACAAATCAACTAATGCAAACATAAAGCATAAATAGAACCAAATAAAAACAACAGCACAGCTTCAACGTGTTTTCAAATGTGTTTCTGCTTGCAAACTGTGATGTGATGTGAACAAATATCTATTATAAACACTGAATAGTGGCAAAACTTTGTGATTGGATTGAAATTGAACACAGGCTCTAAATTGATACCCTAAAATTTGAATCTAAAGGGCTCAAAGTCTTGAGAAAGGTCAGTGAAGACCGAAACCGGTTGACTGGTAAGGAGTATTTTAATTGTGATCACATTAAGAAGCCATCTGCACTATTGTTTGCCTTTCCTTTTTTGGCAGGTAAGGGACAACATTGCAAGTTGGAATTATTTGTTAACTACCGCCCAAGAAGATTTCTACATAATCAGCAGTTGGGATCCATATTGAGATAGACTATAGTAAGATTCTTATTATCCAATTTGAATATTTATTTGGACTTTTAAGCATTTTATGTTATATCATCCGTTTTTTAAACCACTGTTGTATATGGTCTCTTTTAATTAACATCTCGAGGCTCTTTGAGCAAGTCCCTTATATCTAGCTCAGCAACTCTGAGCCCTTTAGATTCAAATTTTAGGGTATCAATTTAGAGCCTGTGTTCAATTTCAATCCAATCACAAAGTTTTGCCACTATTCAGTGTTTATAATAGACTAGTCCTAAAGCCTGTGTACACGGGCCAATTTTTTAGGTACCGTGGTTCCAACCCTTGCTCCCTCTTTCTCCCCCCTCTCTTTTGCGCTCTCTCTCTCTCCCCCCTCTCTTTTGAGTTCTCTCTCTCCCCCTTATTTTGCTCTCTCTCCCCTCTCTTTTGCTCTCTCTCTCCCCTCTTGTGCTCTCTCTCCCCCCTCTTTTGCTCTCTCCCACCTCTTTTGCTCTCTCTCCCCTCTTTTGCTTGCTCTCTCTCTTCCCCCCTCATCTGCTCTCTCCCCCCTCTTGCTCTCTCTCCCCCTCTTTTGCTCTCTCTCTCTCTCCCCTATTTTGCTCTCTCCCCCCCCCCTCTTTTGCTCTCTCTCTCCCCCCTCTTTTGCGCTCTCTCTCTCCCCCCTCTCTTTTGCGCTCTCTCTCTCCCCCCTCTCTTTTGCTCTCTCTTCCCCTCTCTTTTGCTCTCTCTCCCCCCCCTCTCTTTTGCACTCTCTCTTCCCCTCTTTTGCGCTCTCTCCCCCTTCTCTTTTGCGCTCTCTCCCCCTCTCTTTTGCACTCTCTCTCCCCCTCTTTTGTGCACTCTCTCTCCCCCCTCTCTTTTAAACTCTCTCTCCCCCCCCTCTTTTGAGCTCTCTCTCCCCCCCCCTCTTTTGAGCTCTCTCCCCCCCTCTTTTGAGCTCTCTCCCCCCCTCTCTTTTGAGCTCTCTCTCCCCCCCCTCTCTTGAGCTCTCTCCCCCCCTCTCTTTTGAGCTCTCTCTCCCCGCCCTCTTTTGAGCTCTCTCTCCCCGCCCTCTTTTGAGCTCTCTCCCCCCCTCTCTTTTGAGCTCGCTCCCCCCACTTTTTTGCGCTCTCTCTCCCCCCTCTTTTTTGAGCTCTCTCCCCCCTCTTTTTTGCGCTCTCTCCCCCTCTCTTTTGTGCTCTCTCCCCCTCTCTTTTGTGCTTTCTCCCCCTTGCGCTCTCTCCCCCTCTTTTTTGCGCTCTCTCCCCCTCTCTTTTGTGCTCTCTCCCCCTCTCTTTTGTGCTCTCTCCCCCTTTCTTTTGCGCTTTCTTTTGCGCTCTCTCTTTCCCTCTTTTGCTCTCTCTCTCCCTCTTTTGCACTCTGTCTCCCCCTTCTCTTTTGCGCTCTCTCCCCCCTTTTTTGCGCTCTCTTTTCAACTCTCCCCCCTCTCTTTTGCGCTCTCTCTCCCCCCTCTCTTTTGCGCTCTCTCTCCCCCCTCTCTTTTGAGCACTCGCTCTCCCCCTCTTTTGCGCTCTCCCCCTCTCTTGCGCTCTCTCCCCCTCTCTTTCTCTCCCACCTCTCTTTTAAGCTCTCTCTCTCCCCCTCTCTTTCGAGCTCTCTCTCTCCCCCTCTCTTTTGAGCTCTCTCTCCCACTCTTTTGCGCTCTCTCTCCCTCTTTTGCTCTTCCCCCCTCTTCTGCTCGCTTTCTTTCTTTCCTTCATTCCTCTGTTTTGGTCTCTCCCGCCGGCCACATGAAAATGTAGATCAATTTTCTTACATGACAGACAGTTTGTTGAAGAGGGGCATTAACAAAGCTACTAGGAAGGCTGTATAAATATTTCTATTGGCTTACATATGACTTACATGGAGAATAGTTGCTTATTTTCAGGGATAAATAAGGCGCAGATACTAATCCGACTAGAGAAATGTATCATTAGTTCTCAGCTCTCCTATGGAGAAGTGAAAGAAAAAGTAACTTTTTTTTATGATAAATACTGGTCCACAGGTGCTCCTGCGGAGAACTGATAGAACAGAAAGGAGAATTCCCCAAATGATTGATTGACCCCAATTTTCTTACAATCAGAACTTCTAGAAAAAGGGCTTACATGGGCTACAAATTGGTCACCTATACATTAGTGCACAATTATCTCACACAAGATAAATCAACCCATAATAATCTCTACCCTTATCCAACCTAAAGAAACTATACACTTCCACTTTTGTTTCTCACTCTCTCTCTATATTATACAAGATCATAAAACAGACTCCCCAGGATTTTTGCCACACTCTATCAAAACATGGGAAAAAAGACCTAGGAATGATAATTCTTCCCCAACAAGCCCTTAACATATTCTCCAACACTCATTCCTCCTCCATCTCGGCATTAATGATAGAGATAAATTAAGTCATTCACAGTTGGTACTTAACTCCACGTGAGCTACATAGATTATACCCTTAAACCAGTAAACAGTGCTAGAGATGTGGATAGTGTCATGGAATATATGTGGTGCCCACAACTAAACCATTTTGGTTGGAAATAAGAGGTAGAGAGAGTTTTTGAAGTTTCATTTCCAGCCCTTAGCTTTCCAATAAAAGTAATTGTAAACTTTTTCAAATTATGATTAATAGTAGCACATTCCTTATTGCAAAAATTTTAAACGCAAAGACATTCCAACAATAAGAATGTGGAGAAGCAAAGTATCAGAATATGTTGAGTTAGAGGAATACAACTATCAAAAACTTGGGAATATAGAAATCCATATTGAGTTCCAACATATATGGGAACAATATTTAAATAACACAATATAAATAACCTCATTTCCTTCAATGACCAAATGAAAACATATTTCTTTTTGAAGATTCCCCTAATTACCAGCTAATCACTGAAAAAAAAATTATATGTTAGAATCACCAAAATATCTATGGGAGCATAATACACAGACAACCCAAACAGAGCTTAAATATAAATAACCACAGTATGAGTGGAGACACACTTGTTTTTCTATTTTCTATTATTTAATTTTCTTATACCAATTACTTCTTGATGACTAATCTTGCTATTGTAATGTTCTTTATTTAAAATTATGAATCCGTTCATTTACACTGTAACTGTGTTTGTATGTTTTTTGTTGCTTCGTACCACATACTATTTTCAATAAAACTGGATTAAAAATAAATAAATAAGATAAAACATATGCCGGTTTCTCCCTGTGCACTTTGTCCTGCATTGCAAACTTTCACAAAGCAGATAGCTTACATTCTTTTTACGGAAGACAGCTTGCCACTCGCAGGACAGCCCATTTTCTTTGATAATTGCAACAAGACTGTCCCTGCAGGGCTAAACCTGTTTTTTCACATTTTTGGTGGTGAGCTTTTGATCATCGGGACCTAAGAATGATATAAAGCTACCTTTAGGTTGCATGCATACGCTGTATTATGTCATTTAGGCTATATTTACATGTCATAAGATATTGTTATTTACACTTGGCCCCATCTCTTCTCTAAGCTTTCCCATTTAAAAGATGCAAATATACAAATATTCCAAAATCCAAACTATTCTGAAATACGAATTCCGGTCCCAACCAGTTTGTATTACGGGTTTCCTACCTGTATGAACATATCATACACTACAGGGAGCTAGTTGGTGATTAGTGGCTACACACATTTTGGCCTTGCCATTGGCTCTCTAGACGTAGTCAGCTAGCTTCCAGTAGTGCATTGCTGCTTTGGAGATAAGTAATAACATGTTTAATCCCTTTGCAGGGCAAACATTTTAGGCCTATCTTGCTCTATAACATTGACATAAAAATCTTCACAAAAATCCTCTCTACTAGACTGAATAAATACCTCCCAAAACTTATCTCTACCGATCAAATGGGATTTTTTCATGGTCGTGAGGCCAGGGACAATACCATCAAGGCAACTCTCCTTGTGAATTATGCTCAAAACCATAATATTCCAATGATTTTATTTTCCACTTATGCAGAGAAGGCCTTCGACAGGGTTAGCTGGAGTTTTTTGAAGGCAGCCCTGTTGAAGATGAATTTTGGCCAACATTTCATAGAGTATGTTCTTTCTTTATATACAATGCCCTCTGCACAGATTAAATTAAACAATATACTCTCAAATCCATTTAAAATAATAAAACGGGACCCGCCAAGGGTGTCCACTTTCACCATTATTGTTTGCACTAACCATAGAGGTACTGGCACAAAAAATCAGGGGAAACAAGTTAATATCCAGAATCCTAATCGGACAACAAAAACATAAGCTGTCAATGTATGCAGACAATGTCCTATTAACTCTAACTCATCCCCTCACATCTTTTCTGGAGGGCATTCAGGAATATGGAAAGATTTTAAATTTTTACGTGAATCAAACTAAGTCAGAGCTATTGAATATTAACCTTCCCCAAGCAGATCTCTGTGATTTTTCACAAGTTTGCCCTTTAAAAATCAAAACCCGTATGCTCAAGTATTTAGGTATCCATCACCAGATTCTCTCTTTGATACAAACTATGTTGAGTTACTTTCTACTATCACTTGTGATCTATCCACCTGGTAAAGCAAACCGATCTCCTGGTTGGGAAGAATCGGGGTGGTCCAGATGAACGTCCTTCCCTGTATATTTTATTACCTACAGACCCTACTGATCCCACTGCCTAACCAATATCTACTAGGTCTCCAAGGAACTTTGAAAGAGTTTATATGGAGGGGTGTTAGACCACACATCGCTAAATACTTGCTCTATTTACCAAAGGAGTGGGGTGGGCTGGGAATCCCTAACCTTTCTCTATAATGGAAAACTATATCCAACAACAGATTGAATGGTGCGTAAACTCCCAAGATAAACTATAGATTCAAGTTGGCAAAACAATCCTGCAAACACATACGGCTAGATTACGAGTTGTGCGTTAGGGTAAAAAAGCAGCGTTAAGAGGTCCTAACGCTGCTTTTTTATGCCCGCTGGTATTACGAGTCTTGAAGGTTTAGGGTTACCACACACTTCTTTGGCCTTACCGCAAAACGACTTACGGAAACTTCATAAAGTCTTTTTTCTATGGGACTTCCATAGCGCCGGTATTACGAATCTGTCCTGGGAGGCCAAAAAGTGAGCGGTACACCCTACCCTGTCAAGAGTCCTAACGCATTTAAAAATCAGTAGTAATGAGTTTTATGGTACAACGCCGTAACATAAAACTCATAACTAAAGTGCTAAAAAGTACACTAACACCCATAAACTACCTATTAACCCCTAAACCGAGGCCCTCCCACATCGCAAATACTAAAGTAAAAATTTTAACCCCTAATCTGCCGCACCGGACACCGCCGCCACCTACATTATATGTATGAACCCCTAATCTGCTGACCCCAACATCGCCGACACCTACATTATATTTATTAACCCCTAATCTGCCGCCCCCAATGTCGCCGCCACCTACCTAGACTTATTAACCCCTAATCTGCTGCCCCCAATGTCGCCGCTACTATAATAAACATATTAACCCCTAAACCGCCACACTCCCACCTCACAATCATTAGTTAAATATTATTAACCCCTAATCTGCCGGCCTTAACATCGCCGCCACCTACCTACATTTATTAACGCCTAATCTGCTGCCCCCAACATCGCCGCCACTATATTAAAGTTTTTAACCCCTAAACCTAAGTCTAACCCTAAACCTAACACCCCCTAACTTAAATATAATTTAAATAAATCTAAATAAATATTACTATCATTAACTAAATTATTCCTATTTAAAACTAAATACTTAACTGTAAAATAAACCCTAAGATAGCTACAATATAACTAATAGTTACATTGTAGCTATCTTAGGGTTTATTTTTATTTTACAGGCAAGTTTGTATAAGTTACACTAACACCTAACACTACACTATAATTAAATAAATTAACTAAATTAAATACAATTACCTACATTAAATTAGCTAAAGTACAAAAAAACCCACTAAATTACATAGAGCTGCAACAACTAATCGGCATAATCGATAATAATCGATTATGAAAATAGTTGTCAACGAATCTCATAATCGATTAATCGATTAGTTGGTTTGCAATTAGTTGGTCTGTGCACAACACCAGCTGCTTCACTCCGATGCACTCCTGCATATGGTATTGTGTTTTATGGTTATGTCCTTAGCCTAAAGGACGTCTACAGAAGTCTACTTTTCACTTTTTCAGGACACTATAAGTTTACAACTACCCCTGGCCTATGTGCAACCCAGATATAATAGTCATCATTTGGACTGTTTATATTAAATCTGGTGATTTGGAACTATGCTTTTCATAATATAGTGCCAAGCTTGTTGTTTACACCTTGCCCCTAGTTTGATGGAAGTTATTTAAATTGATGTGCACTATTATCTGTTTGCACAATTATTAGCGTATTGGTTGCTATTGCTGATTATATGTACTGTATAAATAAATGTGTAAGGCTTTGTCCTGTTATTGATATACAGTCCTTAGCGCTTTTGCTTTTGTTTGTTTTTTTTTTGTTTGTTTTTTTAATAAATTGTGATAATATGTACCAGATTCAACCTTTATAAATATATATTTGTTATTTTTAGAGCGGACTAGATATTTCCCCTAACCTTATAGCTGGTTATTTACCATTGCATATAGATATTCAAGATATTTTTATGTTAGAATGAAGTCAAGGGTTACTTTATTGAGGCCCCTTGCCAAGGTAGAAAACACTTTAGCATTGGTGAAGAGCTAACAAAGATAAATATCCCACTTTGGTGAAATTGGCAAAACCCTACTTATACACCTGAACAGCCTTTTCTCTGCTGCAGGAAATATAGCTGCAAACAGAGAACCAGCCTTAGCCAGAAGCATGTGGACATGTTGAGATTTTTGCATTTCAATGCAAAGTTTCTGAAAGAGTGAATAACAGAATGTTATTAACAGTGATAGTCTAACTCTTTCTAGTTCTACCTCTTTTCAAACAGTTTGCGGTTTTGTTTTGTAATTTTAAAACTGTGCTCTGCTGCTTAAAAATTGAAGAAACAGTTGTGTTAATGTAAAGTTTTCGTCTGAAGTTTATATTTGTAACACTCATTATGTGGATTTTATTTAAAACATAGAAAACTATTATTGATTCTCTTTTTATCCGATTAGTCGATTAATCGAAAAAATAATCGGACGATTAATCGATTATGAAAATAATCGTTAGTTGCAGCTCTAAAATTACAGAAAATAATAAACAAATTACAGAAATTTAAACTAATTACACCTAATCTAATAGCCCTATTAAAATTAAAAAAAGGCCCCCCAAAATAAAAAACCCTAGCCTAAACTACAAATAGCCCTTAAAAGGGCCTTTTGTGGGGCATTGTCCCAAAGTAATCAGCTCTTTTACCTGCAAAAAAAATACAAACAACCCCCCAATAGTAAAATCCACCACCCACACAACCAACCCCCCAAATAAAATACTAGCTAAAAAGACCTAAGCTCCCAATTGCCCTGAAAAGGGCACTTGGATGGGCATTGCCCTTAAAAGTGCAGTTAGCTCTTTTTCCGCCCAAACCCTAATCTTAAAAATAAAACCCACCCAATACACCCTTAAAAAAAAACTAACACTAACCCCCTGAAGATCGACTTACCGGGAGACGTCTTCATCCAAGCCGGGCGAAGTGGTCCTCCATACGGGCAGAAGTCTTCATCCAAGCCTGGCAGAAGTCTTCATCCAGACGGAATCTTCTATCTTCATCCATCCGGCGCGGAAATGGTCCATCTTCAAGACATCCGACGTGGAGCATCCTCTTCATCCGACGACTAAAACAGAAGAAGGTACCTTTAAGTGAAGTCATCCAGGTACCTTTAAGTGAAGTCCCTTAGATTCCGATTGGCTGATAGAATTCTATCAGCCAATAGGAATTAAAGTGAAGGTTAACTTTGATCAGTCCTAATTAAATTTTGTGTTTATCTCACAAAATAAATGGCAGTTTCATTCATCAATACTTTTACTTCTACATTGTTCCTTAGATATATCAATTCTTTCTTTGTAATTTCGCTATCAGTAAATCAACCCCGATTTTTTTTTTTTTTTAAAGTCTGATCACGTTTTTTCGCTAGCCAACTGACTTTTTGGCCGTTAGGCGGCCGTAAATTGACGTCAGCAGTTACTGTGACAATATGCGCATGCGCCAGTATTCTCTGTTTACATCGGCAAAGCGAGCGCGGCCCCGTTTCGTGCATGCGCACTGAAAATATTATTTAAGCACTGTTAGGTAACAGCAGTTCCACGACAAGCTGCAACAGTATACAATCGGCTTCTTTAATGGCATTAAATGATTTACCCCACACTAGATCTTGTTACTTCATTTGTGCAAGAAACGTCACACTATATTGTGGACGAATGATGCATGCGCTGAAATCGGCAATGAACTTGTTTAATGCATGCGCATTGATGCGAGTCAGAGAATGCTGCGCATGCGCAGTTTTGGATAGTCACCGTGCACGAGCCTACTAGACACGTATAGAGCGGGTGGGACCGCTCTATACGTCACTGGATCAAAAACTAGGAAACAACTAATGGGAGGAGAATAGAAGGGAACGGTAAGCAAAAAAGACTGTATAAAATAATAAAAATAAAAATTGATTGAAAAAAATTAATATAGCGATTGCATCAGCCAATAGGATTTTTTCTACCTTAATTCCGATTGGCTGATAGAATTCTATCAGCCAATCGGAATCTAAGGGACGCCATCTTGGATGTACCTTCATTCTGTTTTAGTCGTCGGATGAAGAGGATGCTCCGCGTCGGATGTCTTGAAGATGGACCCGCTCCGCGCCGGATGGATGAAGATTGAAGATGCTGTCTGGATGAAGACTTCTGCCCGTCTGGAGGACCACTTCGTCCGGCTTGGATGAAGACGTCTCCCGGTAAGTCGATCTTCAGGGGGTTAGTGTTAGGTTTTTTTAAGGGTGTATTGGGTGGGTTTTATTTTTTAGATTAGGGTTTGGGCGGAAAAAGAGCTAACTACCCTTTTAAGGGCAATTGGGAGCTTATTTTTTTTAGCTAGTATTTTATTTGGGGGGTTGGTTGTGTGGGTGGTGGGTTTTACTGTTCGGGGGGTTGTTTGTATTTTTTTTTAGAGGTAAAAGAGCTGATTACTTTGGGGCAATGCCCCGCAAAGGCCCTTTTAAGGGATATTGGTAGTTTAGTTTAGGCTAGGGTTTTTTTTTATTTTGGGGGGGCTTTTTTATTTTAATAGGGCTATTAGATTAGGTGTAATTAGTTTAAATTTCTGTAATTTGTTTATTATTTTCTGTAATTTAGTGTTGGTTTTTTTGTACTTTAGTTAATTTCATTTAATGTAGCTAATTGTATTTAATTTAGTTAATTTATTTAATTATAGTGTAGTGTTAGGTGTTAGTGTAACTTAGGTTAGGTTTTATTTTACAGGTAAATTTGTCTTTATTTTAACTAGGTAGTTATTAAATAGTTAATAACTATTCTACCTAGTTAAAACAAATACAAACTTGCCTGTAAAATAAAAATAAACCCTAAGCTAGCTACACTGTAACTATTAATTATATTGTAGCTATCTTAGGGTTTATTTTACAGGTAAGTATTTAGTTTTAAATAGGAATAATTTAGTTAATGATAGTAATATTTATTTAGATTTATTTAAATTATATTTAAATTAGGGGGTGTTTAGGTTTAGGGTTTGTCAGGGTGCCAGGAATCAGACTGAGACGAGAAGTGCAAAAATAAGCACACCTTTATTAATAGCAAAAAATAATAAAAAGTCCACAAGTCAAATAACAAGCCAGGAGTCAAAACCAGAGCTGGTAGTCAGACGAGCCGAGTCAGGAGCCAAAGCGAATAGTCAGACGAGCCGGAATCAGGAACAAGGAAAACAGCAGAGTCAGGAACAAGCCAGGGATCAGGAACCAGGAAGGATGTCAGGCAGCCAGGTAAAACACAGGAGCTCTTACAAACAGGCCTGAGACAACGCAAGGGCAAAGCATACTGAACAGAGGCCCTTTAAATAATAAGTGATGACATCACAATTCTGAGACCGCATCCTGTCTCACATGGATGATGCACAACAGTCTGGCCATAAAAGGAAGTGCAGGCAATGAGCAGCAACCCCCACAATGCACCAAAACAGGAAGAGAGGTGAGTAAAATGGCTGCCAGCAGCACATGGCAAACACAACAGGGAAAAAACCGTGACAGTACCCTCCCCTCAACGACCCCTCCCCCGTGGGAGGACAAAAGGCTTATTGGGGAAACGGGCATGGAAGGCACAGAGGAGGGCAGGAGCATGAACATCAGAGGAGGGAACCCAAGAACGCTCCTCAGGACCGTAGCCCCTCCAGTGAACCAAATACTGTACACGGCCCCTGGACATACGAGAGTCAATAATGCTGCTGACCTCATACTCCTCATGGTTGTCAACAAGGATAGGACGGGGACAAGGCAACACAGTGGTAAACCGATTACAAACCAATGGTTTCAAGAGGGAGACATGAAAAACATTGGAGATGCGCATAGCAGGAGGAAGGTCAAGAGCGTAAGCCACAGGATTAACCCGTTGGAGTATTTGAAAAGGACCAACATAACGGGGAGCCAATTTATTGGAAGGCACACGAAGGTTCAAGTTGCGGGAGGACAGCCAAACTCACCAACCTGGTAGGAAGGTGCGGGGAGACGCCGACGATCAGCCTGGAACTTTTGGCGCTGCATAGAACGATTAAGGCAATCCTTAATCTGCACCCACATGGAACAAAGTTGCCGGAGATTCTCCTCCAAAGTCGGAATACCCTGAGACATGAATGAATCGGGCAACAAGGATGGTTGAAACCCATAATTCGCCATGAACGGGGATAACTTGGAGAAAGCATTAATAGCACTATTACGAGCAAACTCTGCCCAAGGTAACAGTTCAGACCAATTATTGTGGTGATCTGAGACATAGCAACAGAGGAACTGTTCCAGAGCTTGATTAGACCGTTCCGCAGCCCCATTGGATTGAGGGTGATATGCCGAGGAGAAGGAAAGCTGGATCCTCATTTGAGCACAAAAGGAACGCCAAAATCTGGAGACAAACTGGCTACCCCGGTCCGAGACTATCTCCTTGGGTAACCCATGTAAACGGAAGACCTCCCAGGCAAGAATTGAAGCAAGCTCCTGAGCGGTAGGCAGCTTCATCAAGGGAATGCAATGTGACATTTTAGAAAAACGGTCAACCACCATAGGATAACAGTATTGCCATTGGAAACAGGGAGCTCGACAATGAAGTCCATGGAAAGATGTGTCCAGGGACACTCACCATTAGCAATAGGTTGAAGAAGACCCACAGGAAGACGTCGAGGAGTCTTATTCTGTGCACAAACTGAGCAGGAGGCAACATACGCAGCAACATCAGAACGAAGACCTGGCCACCAGAATTGTCAAGTGACAGACCAAATCATTTGGTTCTTGCCTGGGTGACTTGCGGCTTTAGGATAGTGGTAAGTGTGCAAAAGTTTAGTTCGAAGATTCTCAGGAACAAAACACTTACCACTAGGTTTCTCAGGAGTTGAATTGGTTTGTGCAGCCAGGATCTCCTCCCGCAAGGGAGAAGTCAAATTAGTACATATGGTAGCCAAAATATGGTCAGGAGGTATAACAGGAGTAGGTACAGACTCCTCCTTGGACAGAGGCGAAAATTGTCGAGTGAGGGCATCAGCCCTAACATTCTTACTACCAGGCAGGTAGGAGACCACATAATTAAACCGAGACAAAAATAGCGCCCATCTGGCCTGTCGGGGCGACAAACGTTTTGCTTCAGAAAGATAAGTTAAATTCTTGTGGTCAGTAAGAATGAGCACTGGCACGCTAGTACCCTCGAGAAGATGCCTCCATTCCTTAAGTGCCAAAATTATAGCCAGTAATTCCCTGTCGCCAATTTCATAATTGCACTCCGCTGGAGGCAATTTCCTAGAGAAGAAACCACACGGATGCAAAGAACCGTCAGGCGTAGGACGTTGAGACAAGAGGGCACCTACTCCAGTCTCAGACGCATCGACCTCAAGAACGAAAGGCAGGACAGGGTTAGGATGAGCCAGAACTAGAGCGGCAGCAAAGGCAGTCTTAAGACTATCAAAGGCCTTAATGGCATTAGGTGACCAATGGAGTGGATTATTCTCTTTACGGGTCATGTCTGTGATAGGTTTGACCAAGGAAGAAAAGTTTTTAATAAACTTTCTATAGTAATTGGCGAACCCCAAAAAACGTTGAATAGACCGAAGACCAACTGGGCGAGGCCACTGCAGAACTGCAGATAACTTGTCAGGATCCATGGAGAACCCTGCAACGGAAATAACATAACCTAGGAAGGTTACTTGAGTCTGATGGAACTCACATTTCTCGAGTTTACAAAACAGGCCGTTCTCACGTAGTCTCTGAAGTACCCGTGTAACATCAGAACGATGAGCCTCAAGTGTGGGTGAGTGTATGAGGATGTCGTCTAAGTACACCACAACACACTGTTGCAACATATCTCGTAGGACATCATTAATAAATTCCTGGAAAACAGCAGGAGCATTACATAGGCCAAAGGGCATTACAAGATACTCATATTGCCCGCTCCTGGTGTTAAATGCTATTTTCCATTCGTGGCCCTCCTTAATCCTAACGAGATTGTACGCTCCTCTCAAATCAAGTTTAGTAAAGACCGTAGCTCCCTTGAGGCGGTCAAAGAGTTCCGTAATAAGCGGAATAGGGTAAGCATTCTTAATGGTAAGACGATTAAGACCCCTATAATCGATACATGGTCTTAACTCTCCACCATTTTTCTTCACAAAGAGGAAGCCATCCCCTGCAGGAGAGCAGGATTTGCGGATGATCCCCCGTAACAGAGCATCGGCAACATACTCCTCCATAGCAAAATTCTCTGCAACAGACAGAGGGTACACCCTGCCCCGAGGAGGAATGGCTCCGGGTTGCAGGTCTATGGCACAATCGTAAGACCGGTGAGGAGGCAACGTACCGGCACGCACCTTGTCAAACACGTCTAGGAACTCTCGGTACTCCTCTGGCAATTGAGATACCGAAGAAGTGCACAAGACTTTAACTGGTTTCCGAAGACAAGTGGAAATACATTGCGGAGACCAAAATTTCAGACCTGCGCCAGTCGAGACTGGGATTGTGCTTTTGGAGCCAGGGATAACCCAGAACAACCGGAAAATGCGGAGAGTTTATCACCTGGAACTGGAGGGTTTCAAAATGGAGAGCCCCAACAGCCATGGACAACGGAGTAGTTTCGTGAGTAACGAGTGCGGGCTGAAGGGGCCTGCCATCAATGGCCTCAATAGCAAGCAGAACGGACCGAGGCAAAACAGGAATGGAGTGCTTTGATACAAAAGCACTGTCAATGAAATAGCCTGCAGCACCGGAGTCAACAAGAGCCTGGGTGACTATGGAGGAGTCCACCCAGGAAAGGACAACCATGACCAAAGGTTTCTCCTTAAGTGGTTCCGGGGACTAGGATAAACCACCCAAGGTCTGCCCCCGACAGGACCTTAGGTGTGAGCGTTTCCCGGCCGTGTAGGACAAGACTTCAAAAGGTGGCCCTGTAACCCACAATAGAGGCAGAGCCCCTCCCTCCTCCTAAAGGCCCTCTCCGCCACGGAGAGACGCGTGAATACCAACTGCATCGGCGCAGCAGTACCTGGTGACTCAGGACCAGGAGGCATGGGAGGAGAGGGAGGCATGGTTGGGAACGAACACGTAGGAGACAATGGAACAGGAGGCTTCCGCAAGCGCTCCTTGAAAGAGGGCCTCTCTCTGAGTCTGATGTCAATTAGGATCAAAAAAGACACCAATGCCTCGAGATCCTCTGGTAAATCTCTGGCAGCAACTTCGTCTTTGATCGCATCAGAGAGCCCATGAAAGAAGGCGGCAATAAGGGCTTCATTGTTCCAACCTACCTCTGCGGCAAGCGTACGGAACTCAATAGCATACTGAGCAACAGATCTTGTACCTTGCTGAATGGACATGAGTCGTTTAGCAGCAGAGGAGGAGCGAGCCGGAACATCAAATACCCTTCGAAAGGAGGCCACAAATTCAGGGTAATTTGAAATCACAGGTTTATTAGTCTCCCACAAGGGATTAGCCCAGGCAAGCGCTGTGTCAGAGAGTAACGAGATGAGAAATCCCACCTTAGCTCTGTCAGAGGGAAATGCCTGAGGTAACATCTCAAAGTAAATGCCCGCCTGGTTCAAAATCCCTCTGCACTGAATAGGATCGCCTCCATATCGCTGAGGTAGAGGTGCAGAACCGGACATGCTCCTGGTAGGCATAGGTGCAGCAGCGGAAACAGGAGCAGCCATAACTTGCGGGACACTTTGGTCCAAATGTGCAGTGCGAGTCAGCAGGGTTTGCAGGGCTAGTGCAAATTGATCCAAGCGGTGATCCTGTTCATCCATCCTGGAAATTATGGCAGGTAAAGGTGGATTATTAGCACCATCAGGATTCATGGCCCTTGCATAATGTCAGGGTGCCAGGAATCAGACTGAGACGAGTAATAAAAATAAACCCTAAGCTAGCTACAATGTAACTATTAGTTATATTGTAGCTATCTTAGGGTTTATTTTACAGGTAAGTATTTAGTTTTAAATAGGAATAATTTAGTTAATGATAGTAATATTTATTTAGATTTATTTAAATTATATTTAAGTTAGGGGGTGTTTAGGTTTAGGGTTTGTCAGGGTGCCAGGAATCAGACTGAGACGAGAAGTGCAAAAATAAGCACACCTTTATTAATAGCAAAAAATAATAAAAAGTCCACAAGTCAAATAACAAGCCAGGAGTCCAAACTAGAGCTGGTAGTCAGACGAGCCGAGTCAGGAGCCAAAGCGAATAGTCAGACAAGCCGGAATCAGGAACAAGGAAAACAGCAGAGTCAGGAACAAGCCAGGGATCAGGAACCAGGAAGGACGTCAGGCAGCCAGGTAAAACACAGGAGCTCTCACAAACAGGTCTGAGACAACGCAAGGGCAAAGCATACTGAACAGAGGCCCTTTAAATAATAAGTGATGACATCACAATTCTGAGACCGCATCCTGTCTCACATGGATGATGCACAACAGTCTGGCCATAAAAGGAAGTGCAGGCAATGAGCAGCATCCCCCACAATGCACCAAGACAGGAAGAGAGGTGAGTAAAATGGCTGCCAGCAGCACATGGCAAACACAACAGGGAGAAAACCCTGACAGGGTTAGACTTAGGTTTAGGGGTTAATAACTTTAATATAGTGGCGGCAACGTTGGGGGCGGCAGATTAGGGGTTAATAAATGTAGGTAGGTGGCGGCGATGTTAGGGCCGGCAGATTAGGGGTTAATAATATTTAACTAATTTTGCTAGGCAGGAGTGCGGCAGTTTAGGGGTTAATATGGTTTTATTATAGTGGCGGCGATGCTGGGGGCGGCAGATTAGGTGTTAATTAGGGTAGGTAGGTGGTGGCGACATTGGGGGCGGCAGATTAGGGGTTAATAAATATAATGTAGGTGTCAGCGATGTTGGGGGCAGCAGATTAGGAGTTCATAAGTATAATGTAGGTGGCGGCGGTGTCCGGAGCGGCAGCTTAGGGGTTAATAATATAATGTAGGTGTCAGCGATGTCGGGGCGGCAGATTAGGGGTTAATAAGTGTAAGATTAGGGGTGTTTAGACTCGGGGTTCATGTTAGGGTGTTAGGTGTAAACATAAATTTTATTTCCCCATAGGAATCAATGGGGCTGCGTTAAGGTGTTTTACGCTGCTTTTTTGCAGGTGATAGATTTTTTTTCAGCCGGCTCTCCCTGTTGATTCCTATGGGGAAATCGTGCATGAGCACTTTACACCAGCTCACCGCTGGCTTAAATTTTGCTCAACGCTCACTTTCTGAAAACTTGTAATACCAGCGCTGTAGGAAAGTGAGCGGTGAGAGAAAACTGCTCGTTAGCAATGCATAGCCTCTAACGCAAAACTCGTAATCTAGGTGAAAATCTCTAAAACACGCCACACTACTATAAACAAATACTTACTCGTGAATTTTTTCATCAATGGGACGAGATCTTTCTAGATAATCCCTATATATCCTTTATCCCACCACCGCTTTTACCTTACACAGACAATCCTGATCTCTCATTTTTAAACCTCTAACATTTTGACATTGACAAGAGCCAAATGACACAAGTGGTATTCCACAGATTACTCTCAGACGCAACTCTTATATTGAAAGGCGACTTGGTAGACATGGGCCTTCCTAGACCTCTAACACTAGTGGAGACACTATGTTTACTACCTAAGTCACTAAAACGTTTGATAATCTTTACTTTTTGCCTGCTATTACTTCCCAAGGATGCCCTTATCCCAAGCTTTACTAGATTCTGGAACAAAGAACTCCCGGATCCCCTTAGTGATAAAGATTGGAGTAAAATCTTCCACAAACATGTTAAAGCCTCTGTCTTGAATCCAATCATAATTTTATTTCTAAATGGTATCATACTCCAGATAAAATTTGGAAAATGTACAAGAGATCAGATGTTAGTGCTAGAGGGGATGTAGGGAACAGGGACCACTCCTTCGTATATGGTGGGATTGCAAGCTAATAGAACCCTCTTGGCAGGCTTTACTCAACATAATAGAGTCTATTGCTCCTTATGCTCAACAGTGCTAAATCGCTTGTCCCTAAATATTGGAAATCCTTGACCACCCCTTCAATAGCTAAATGGGAGACCCAAACTGAATGATACCTACAGTTAGAGAGGTTTTGGTATATGCGGGATGGTAAGTACATGAGTATATCTTGCTCTCTGGAAACCCTGCATCAATGAATGAAGGCTAGATACAGGTATACAATAGGACCCTATGATCCTCCCTTCACCTTAAGTGCCGCCTCCTCCCTCCCCCTCTTTTTTTCTCTCCCAACCCTCCCCTCTGCCCCCATCATTTTATAATACTTAGCTACTGTACTCATCCTTTAACCTTCACTTTTTCTCTTCTTTCTTCCTAACCAAATGACTCATCATATGTTATTACGCTGTGATATGTCAATACAAGTCATGACTAATAGACAAAACGTAGTTTTTATTTAGACATATGAAAGTTTTTTGTTTCTTTGTTGAATTTAAACACCATTCAATTTTTTAAATCATTGTCTAAAATATCACACTGTGTGTCCTAATGTCATCATCAATGTTTAACTTTAATACTAATTTCACATATATATAAAGTATAATACACAATGTAACAAATGTCACAAGTTCTGATGAGTGATCAAAGTCACAAGTATCAAGCAATTTGATTTGTTAGTGATAGTATAAAATGTATATTTCAATCAGATTGGCTGATGTCATAAATCATGTGATTATGCATATCCCAATCAAAAGTGGTGGAAAACTTCACTATTTTGTGGGTTGTTTATGAGTTTGCGTCAAATTTGGTGTGAAAAGTGTTGCATCAAATTTGGTTCTTTTTCTTTATTAAGGTATCAAAACATACATATGACATCAGTTACAGTGAGACATATTTAGGTATATACATTTCATTTTACAAAGTGTGTCAGAGTCCAGTATATAAATTGTCCCACAAGTTTCTCTCTCCTAACACTTAATTTTTCTCTTATAATATTTATTACTAAGGATATGTTGATCTCCTTCTATAAAGTAGCTCCATATGTATTATGTCCTTTTGGAGTCACTGTGGTCATAACAATTAACAAGTACAAAGTATAACTCAGTAAAACATCAAAACCAATCATTGTCCAAATAGCCAATCAATTTGGCTTCTTCAATCATGGGTGATAAACATAGTGTAACAGTAGTAAATATACATATTAAACCTATCTTGTTTCCAGGATCAGTGTGCTGTTAATGTACAAGGCTTAGGTGAGGGAACCTGTACAAGGCTGTCCCATGGGGCCCAGATCTCTGAGTGGAGGTCTTGAATCCCCTTGTTAAGGAATACAGCTTCTTCCATTGTTTTTATGTAGGATAGTAGCTCAGTCACTTTTTGAGACGGAGTGGATTGCTGCTTCCAGTTTCTTGCTACTAGCAGTTTAGTCGCCATCAGGATGTATATGTACAGGTATTTTTGGGCTTTAGAGATTTTGGGAATACCAAGGTGGAGTAAGTATGTTTCTCTTGCAAGGTGTATCCAGTCCACGGATTCATCCTTTACTTGTGGGATATTCTCCTTCCCTACAGGAAGTGGCAAAGAGAGCACACAGCAGAGCTGTCCATATAGCTCCCCCTCTAGCTCCACCCCCCAGTCATTCTCTTTGCCGGCTCTAAGCACTAGGGTCTCTCTCGGGAGGGTAAAGTGAATGTGGTGTTAGAATTGTAGTTTTATTATCTTCAATCAAAAGTTTGTTATTTTAAATGGTACCGGTTTGTACTATTTACTCTCTAGCAGAAAAGTGATGAAGATTTCTGCTGAGAGGAAAATGATTTTAGCATGTTGTAACTAAAATCCACTGCTGTTCCCACACAGGACTGAGGAGTACCAGAAAACTTCAGTTGGGGGGAACAGTTTGCAGGGTGATCTGCAATAAGGTATGTTCAGTCATTTATTTCTAGACAAGAATGAGATAATGTTAGAAGAGACTGACAATATCCCCATGAGGGGAGGGTAAACTATGTTCGCAGACTTAGTAAGGAATTGAAGGCTTACATAATAGGGCTAATTATACTGGTTGACACTTATTCAGGGCAATCGATTGTTTAGCTAAGGAAAAAATCGTTTTGCAAGGCACTTTGAAAGCCCTTTTGGGTTCTTTCTGAGTTATTACCCACATGGCTGTTTTTTGTTCACTTAGGAGTGATTTAGTAGGCCTCACAGCTCCGGAGTAGAGTGGGAGGGGCCTAATTTCGCGCCTCAGATGCGCATTTAGAATTGCAGAGAAGTTCATGCTGCTTCACATGGAGGGTCCTGCTGCTGTTTGAGGGCCTTAAAGAAGCTATATTCCCCCAAATCTGATCCCTAAGGGCAGGCAAGGCTGTGGCAAGGTGCTGTAGTAATTTTAACCGGGTGTTGGCTTTAGGCTGCTCCGGTTTGGGCATTAAGGCTTTAATCGTTTTGCAACTTGTGGTGCAATCTTATTAAGGCTTTAGGTACATACTGTGAAAATTTCAAGGGGATTGCTGCATTTTTCACTGTTTTGTAAAATTGTGTGCTCTTTTTATCTCTTAAAGGCACAGTAACGTTTATTTCAAATTGTGTTTTTTATTTGATTAAAGTGATTTCCAAGCCTGTTTGTGTATACTACTAGTCTGTTAAACATGTCTGACACCAAGGAAAATCCTTGTTCAATGTGTTTAGAAGCCATGGTGGAACCCCCTCTCAGAATGTGTCCCACTTGTACTGATATGTCTATACACTTTAAAGATCATATTGTTGCACTTAAGAATGTGGCCCAAGATGATTCTCAGACTGAAGGTAACGAGGGTAGCCCGTCTGCCTCTCCCCAAGTGTCACAACCAGTTACGCCCGCGCAAGCGACGCCTAGTACCTCTAGTGCGTCTAACCCTTTTACATTACAAGACTTAGCGGCAGTCATGGATAATTCTCTTACAGCCTTCTTATCTAAACTGCCCGTGTTACCTGCAAAGCGTGATAGCTCCGTTTTAAGAACAGATTATGAGCATTCTGACGCTTTGGTAGCCGTATCCGATATACCCTCACAACGCTCTGAAGTGGGAGCGAGGGATTTGATGTCTGAAGGAGAAGTCTCTGATTCAGGAAGGCTTCCTCCTCAGACAGATTCAGATACATTGGCTTTTAAGTTTAAACTAGAACACCTCCGCGTTTTGCTTTGGGAGGTATTAGCTACTCTGGATGACTTCGACACTTTGGTGATCCCAGAGAAATTGTGTAAAATGGACAATTACCTAGAGGTCCCTGTTTACACGGATGTGTTTCCGGTCCCTAAGAGGATTGCGGATATCGTTACTAGGGAGTGGGATAGACCAGGTGTTCCCTTTGTTCCCCCTCCTGTTTTTAAGAAAATGTTCCCCATATCTGACCCTGTGCGGGACTCGTGGCAGACGGTCCCTAAGGTGGAGGGGGCTGTTTCTTCACTTGCTAAACACACAACCATACCAATTGAAGACAGTTGTGCTTTCAAAGACCCTATGGATAAGAAGTTAGAGGGTTTACTTAAGAAAATTTTTGTTCAACAAGGTTTTCTTCTCCAGCCTATTGCCTGCATTATTCCTGTAACTACTGCAGCCGCTTTCTGGTTTGAGGTGCTGGAAGACTCGCTCCAGACGGAGAACTCATATGAGGAAATTATGGATAGAATTAAGGCTCTAAAGCTAGCTAATTCTTTTATCACTGACGCCGCTTTCCAAATAGCTCAGTTAGCTGCCGGGAGCTATGGCTAAAGTCCTGGTCGGCCGATGTGTCATCTAAATCCAAGCTTTTGAACATCCCTTTCAAAGGAAAGACCCTCTTCGGGCCTGAATTGAAAGAGATTATTTCAGAAATCACCGGGGGAAATGGCCATGCTCTCCCTCAGGACAAGTCCTTTAAGACAAAGAACAAAGCTAATTTTCGTTCCTTTCGTAATTTCAGGAACGGCCCCGCTTCATCCTCTCCGGCTGCAAAGCAAGAGGGTAACGCTTCACAGCCCAAGGCAACTTGGAAACCTTACCAGGGCTGGAATAAGGGGTAACAGGCCAAAAAGCCTGCAGCTGCCACCAAGACAGCATGAAGGGGTAGCCCCCGATCCGGGACTGGATCTAGTAGGGGGCAGAATCTCTCTCTTTGCTCAGGCCTGGGCAAGAGATGTACACGATCCTTGGGCGTTAAATATTGTATCCCAGGGATATCTTCTAGAATTCAAGGGTTCTCCTCCAAGGGGGAGGTTCCAGATTTCTCGTCTGTCTACAGATCAGACAAAGAAAGAGGCGTTTTTACGCTGTGTAGAAGATCTACGTACAAATGGGAGTGATCCACCCAGTTCCAATCGTGGAACAAGGGTTGGGTTTTTACTCAAACCTGTTTGTGGTTCCCAAAAAAGAGAGAACTTTCAGACCCATCCTGGATCTAAAAATTCTAAACAGATTCCTCAGAGTACCATCATTCAAAATGGAGACCATTCGGACAATCTTACCAATGATCCAGGAAGGTCAATATATGACTACCGTGGATCTAAAGGATGCATACCTACACATTCCTATCCACAAAGATCATCACCAGTTTCTCAGGTTCGCCTTTCTGGACAAGCATTACCAGTTTGTGGCTCTTCCTTTCGGCTTAGCCACTGCTCCCAGAATTTTCCCAAAGGTGCTAGGGTCCCTTCTGGCGGTTCTAAGACCGCGGGGCATAGCAGTGGCGCCTTACCTAGACAACATTTTAATTCAGGCGCCGTCTTTCCAAAGAGCCAAGTCTCACATGGAGATTGTACTGGCCTTTCTGAGGTCTCACGGGTGGAAGGTGAACATCAAAAAGAGTTCTCTTTCCCCTCTCACAAGGGTTCCCTTCCTAGGGACTCTAATAGACTCGGTAGAAATGAAAATATTTCTGACGGAGGTCAGAAAATTAAAACTTTTAACTATTTGCCGAGTTCTTCATTCCATTCCCCGGCCATCTGTGGCTCAGTGCATGGAGACAATCGGATTAATGGTAGCGGCAATGGACATAGTCCCTTTTGCTCGGATACACCTCAGACCACTGCAACTATGCTTGCTCAGACAGTGGAATGGGGAATATGCAGATTTGTCACCTCAAATTCAGTTGGACCAGGAGATCAGAGATTCTCTTCTCTGGTGGTTGTCTCAGGATCACCTGTCTCAGGGAATATGTTTCCGAAGACTAGAGTGGATCATTGTAACGACCGACGCCAGTCTGTTAGGCTGGGGTGCGGTCTGGGACTCCCTGAAAGCTCAGGGCTTATGGTCTCTGGAAGAAAAGCTTCTCCCGATAAACATTCTGGAACTGAGGGCGATATTCAACGCTCTTCTTCAGGCATGGCCTCAACTAGCTGCGGCCAAATTCATCAGATTTCAGTCGGACAACATCACGACTGTAGCTTACGTCAATCATCAGGGGGGAACAAAGAGTTCCCTAGCGATGACGGAAGTAACCAAAATAATAAGGTGGGCGGAGGATCACTCCTGCCAGCTCTCAGCAATTCACATCCCAGAAGTAGACAACTGGGAGGCGGATTTCCTAAGTCGTCAGACTTTTCACAGGGGGAGTGGGAACTCCACGCGGAGGTGTTTGCCCAGCTGACTCAGCTATGGGGCACTCCAGAGTTGGATCTGATGGCGTCCCGTCAGAACTCCAAACTTCCTCTCTACGGGTCCAGGTCCCGGGACCCCAAGGCGGTATTGATAGATGCTCTAGCAGCGCCTTGGTCCTTCAATCTGGCTTATGTTTTTCCACCGTTTCCCCTTCTCCCTCGTCTGGTCGCCAGAATCAAGCAGGAGAAGGCTTCGGTGATTCTGATAGCGCCTGCGTGGCCACGCAGGACTTGGTATGCAGACCTAGTGGACATTCATGGCATGAATAAGGGATAACATCCCGAAACGTAGCCCATTTTTCTGTCTTATCTAATAAATATTAGATGTTTGCTGTCACCTTCCTGACTGTTTTTTGTTATTGCATTGGACCTGTGAGCAGAGGTCCTGTTGGTGACGTGCATTTATCCCTGAGTGCTGACATCTTCGTGTGCTGGACCTAGTGGACATGTCATCTGTCCCACCATGGACACTGCCAATGAGGTAGGATCTTCTAATACAGGGTCCGTTCAAGCATCCAAATCTAGTTTCTCTACGTCTGACTGCTTGGAGATTGAACGCTTAATTCTATCAAAGCGTGGTTTCTCTGAGTCGGTTATTGATACTTTGATTCAGGCTAGAAAGCCTGTCACCAGGAAAATCTACCATAAGATATGGCGGAAATATCTGGGTTGGTGTGAATCCAAGGGTTACTCATGGAGTAAGATTAGGATTCCCAGGATATTGTCTTTCCTCCAAGAAGGGTTGGAGAAAGGATTGTCAGCTAGTTCCTTAAAGGGACAGATATCTGCTCTGTCTATCCTTTTACATAAGCGTCTGGCAGAGGTACCAGACGTTCAAGCGTTTTCTCAAGCTTTAGTCAGAATCAAGCCTGTCTATAAACCTGTGGCTCCGCCATGGAGTCTAAATCTAGTTCTTTCAGTTCTTCAAGGGGTTCCGTTTGAACCTTTACATTCCATAGACATTAAGTTGTTATCTTGGAAAGTTTTGTTTTTGGTAGCTATCTCTTCTGCTCGAAGAGTTTCAGAATTATCTGCCTTACAGTGTGATTCACCTTACCTGGTGTTCCACGCAGATAAGTTAGTTTTGCGTACCAAGCCTGGTTTTCTTCCTAAAGTTGTTTCTAATAAGAATTTTAACCAGGAAATAGTTGTTCCTTCTCTGTGTCCTAATCCTTCTTCGAAGAAGGAACGTCTGTTGCACAATCTTGAGTAGTTCGTGCTTTAAAGTTCTATTTACAAGCAACTAAAGATTTCAGACTAACATCCTCCTTGTTTGTTATCTATTCTGGTGAGAGGAGAGGTCAGAAAGCGACTGCTACCTCTCTTTCCTTTTGGCTGAAAAGCATCATCCGTTTGGCCTATGAGACTGCTGGCCAGCAGCCTCCTGAAACAATTACTGCTCATTCTACTAGAGCAGTGGCTTCCACATGGGCTTTCAAGAATGAGGCTTCTGTTGAACAGATTTGTAAGGCAGCGACTTGGTCTTCACTGCATACTTTTTCCAAATTTTACAAATTCAATACTTTTGCTTCTTCGGAGGCTATATTTGGGAGAAAGGTTTTGCAAGCAGTGGTGCCTTCCGTTTAAGGTACCTGTCTTGTTCCCTCCCTTCATCCGTGTCCTAAAGCTTTGGTATTGGTATCCCACAAGTAAAGGATGAATCCGTGGACTGGATACACCTTGCAAGAGAAAACAGAATTTATGCTTACCTGATAAATTACTTTCTCTTGCGGTGTATCCAGTCCACGGCCCGCCCTGGCATTTAAGTCAGGTAAAAAATGTTTTATTTAAACTACAGTCACCACTGCACCCTATGGTTTCTCCTTTTTCTTCCTAACCTTTGGTCGAATGACTGGGGGTGGAGCTAGAGGGGGAGCTATATGGACAGCTCTGCTGTGTGCTCTCTTTGCCACTTCCTGTAGGGAAGGAGAATATCCCACAAGTAAAGGATGAATCCGTGGACAGGATACACCGCAAGAGAAAGTAATTTATCAGGTAAGCATAAATTCTGTTTTCTGGGCCTGCGCCTAATGGCATAAGTGTAAAACCTTTCCTCAAATTTTCTTAATTATTGGGCGTCCCCACCATATATGGATATCATTGCCTGTGTGACTGCAGTCCCTCCAGCATGTTACTGAATTAGTTAGTGATACTTTATGTAGTCTTTTCGGGACCCAGTGCCATCTTGTCAGTAGTTTACAGGGAGTGCAGAATTATTAGGCAAGTTGTATTTTTGATGATTAATTTTATTATTGAACAACAACCATGTTCTCAATGAACCTAAAAAACTCATTAATATCAAAGCTGAATAGTTTTGGAAGTAGTTTTTAGTTTGTTTTTAGTTATAGCTATTTTAGGGGGATATCTGTGTGTGCAGGTGACTATTACTGTGCATAATTATTAGGCAACTTAACAAAAAACAAATATATACCCATTTCAATGATTTATTTTTACCAGTGAAACCAATATAACATCTCAACATTCACAAATATACATTTCTGACATTCAAAAACAAAACAAAAACAAATCAGTGATCAATATAGCCACCTTTCTTTGCAAGGACACTCAAAAGCCTGCCATCCATGGATTCTGTCAGTGTTTTGATCTGTTCACCATCAACATTGCGTGCAGCACCAACCACAGCCTCCCAGACACTGTTCAGAGAGGTGTACTGTTTTCCCTCCTTGTAAATCTCACATTTGATGATGGACCACAGGTTCTCAATGGGGTTCAGATCAGGTGAACAAGGAGGCCATGTCATTAGATTTTCTTCTTTTATACCCTTTCTTGCCAGCCACGCTGTGGAGTACTTGGACGCATGTGATGGAGCATTGTCCTGCATGAAAATCATGTTTTTCTTGAAGGATGCAGACTTCTTCCTGTACCACTGCTTGAAGAAGGTGTCTTCCAGAAACTGGCAGTAGGACTGGGAGTTGAGCTTGACTCCATCCTCAACCCGAAAAGGCCCCACAAGCTCATCTTTGATGATACCAGCCCAAACCAGTACTCCACCTCCACCTTGCTGGCGTCTGAGTCGGACTGGAGCTCTCTGCCCTTTACCAATCCAGCCATGGGCCCATCCATCTGGCCCATCAAGACTCACTCTCATTTCATCAGTCCATAAAACCTTAGAAAAAACAGTCTTGAGATATTTCTTGGCCCAGTCTTGACGTTTCAGCTTGTGTGTCTTGTTCAGTGGTGGTCGTCTTTCAGCCTTTCTTACCTTGGCCATGTCTCTGAGTATTGCACACCTTGTGCTTTTGGGCACTCCAGTGATGTTGCAGCTCTGAAATATGGCCAAACTGGTGGCAAGTGGCATCTTGGCAGCTGCACGCTTGACTTTTCTCAGTTCATGGGCAGTTATTTTGCGCCTTGGTTTTTCCACACGCTTCTTGCGACCCTGTTGACTATTTTGAATGAAACGCTTGATTGTTCGATGATCACGCTTCAGAAGCTTTGCAATTTTAAGAGTGCTGCATCCCTCTGCAAGATATCTCACTATTTTTGACTTTTCTGAGCCTGTCAAGTCCTTCTTTTGACCCATTTTGCCAAAGGAAAGGAAGTTGCCTAATAATTATGCACACCTGATATAGGGTGTTGATGTCATTAGACCACACCCCTTCTCATTACAGAGATGCACATCACCTAATATGCTTAATTGGAGTAAGACAACATGCATAAAGAGGATGATGTGGTCAAAATACTCATTTGCCTAATAATTCTGCACTCCCTGTATACTACAACAGAGTGTTATGCAGTGTACCACTTGTTTTGTGTCTGCTATGGCTCTAGTCCATACTTTGGGGTCTATTACTTTCTGTAGGTCCCTTTCTCAAGCTAGTATGTTGTGGGTTTTGTGTAAGATAGGGGAATCTAGCAAGCATTGGTAGTGCATCGTGAGTGAAGAACAAAAAAACAAAGGGCTCCATTACATATGCGGCGTCACCCACAAAAGCCGGCAACGCCGGGTTTTGCGTGGGTTTGGTATCCAATATACAGCTCCGCATATAAATGCGGCACGTATATTTCACCCGTCGCACGCAATTTGTACTCCCATAGGCTAACATGGGACCGCATCGTAAATCGGTATCCAATATCCAGCGCAAGGACTTACGTTGCGAAAATGGAGAAATCTTACTCTATTTTTACCTCACCATAAAAGGCAGCCGTAGCAAGCCTTGCGCTGCGTATGGGAGCACCGTAACTCCCGAAAATGCCTGCAAAAGTAAACTAACACCTAACGTATGCGCAATATCTATCTACCTGTCAACCACAATCCCCCCACCGCAATAACTAATAAACGCCTAGATTTAGAGTTTTTACGGCCAAAGGGGTACGCATGGTTTTTTCCCCCCGCACCTTTTAAACAACGCTGGTATTTAGAGTTGTCTGAAGGGCTGCGTTAGGCTCCAAAAAGGGAGCGTACAGGTATATTTACCGCCACTGCAACTCTCAATACCAGCGTTGCTTACGGACGCGGCCAGCTTCAAAAACGTGCTCGTGCACGATTCCCCGATAGGAAACGATGGGGCTGTTTGAGCTTAAAAAAAACCTAACACCTGCAAAAAAGCAGCGTTCAGCTCCTAACACAGCCCCATTGTTTCCTATGGGGAAACACTTCCTAAGTCTGCACCTAACACCCTAACATGTACCCCGAGTCTAAACACCCCTAACCTTACACTTATTAACCCCTAATCTGCCGCCCCAGCTATCACTGACCCCTGCATATTATTTTTAACCCCTAATCTGCCGCTCCGTACACCCGCCGCAACCTACATTATCCCTATGTACCCCTAATCTGCTGCCCCTAACACCGCCGACCCCTATATTATATTTATTAACCCCTAATCTGCCCCACCCCAACGTCGCCGCCACCTACCTACAATTATTAACCCCTAATCTGCCGACCGGACCTCACCGCTACTCTAATAAATGTATTAACCCCTAAAGCTAAGTCTAACCCTAACACCCCCCTAAGTTAAATATAATTTTATTCTAACAAAATAAAATAATTCTTATTAAATAAATTATTCCTATTTAAAGCTAAATACTTACCTGTAAAATAAACCCTAATATAGCTACAATATAAATAATAATTATATTGTAGCTATTTTAGGATTAATATTTATTTTACAGGCAACTTTGTATTTATTTTAACTAGGTACAATAGCTATTAAATAGTTATTAACTATTTAATAGCTACCTAGTTAAAATAATTAAAAAATTACCTGTAAAATAAATCCTAACCTAAATTACAATTAAACCTAACACTACACTATCAATAAATTAATTAAATAAACTACCTACAATTATCTACAATTAAATCAACTAAACTAAATTACAAAAAACAAACAAACACTAAATTACAAAAAATAAAAAAAGATTACAAGAATTTTAAACTAATTACACCTACTCTAAGCCCCCTAAAAAATAACAAAGCCCCCCCCAAAATAAAAAAATGCCCTACCCTATTCTAAAATAAAAAGTTAACAGCTCTTTTACCTTACCAGCCCTTAAAAGGGCCTTTTGCGGGGCATGCCCCAAAGAAAACAACTCTTTTGCATTTAAATAAACATACAATACCCCCCCGCAACATTACAACCCACCACCCACATACCCCTAATTTAACCCAAACCCCCCATGACAGAGCATCGGCAACATACTCCTCCATAGCAAAATTCTCTGCAACAGACAGAGGGTACACCCTGCCCCGAGGAGGAATGGCTCCGGGTTGCAGGTCTATGGCACAATCGTAAGACCGGTGAGGAGGCAACGTACCGGCACGCACCTTGTCAAACACGTCTAGGAACTCTCGGTACTCCTCTGGCAATTGAGATACCGAAGAAGTGCACAAGACTTTAACTGGTTTCCGAAGACAAGTGGAAATACATTGCGGGGACCAAAATTTCAGACCTGCGCCAGTCGAGACTGGGATTGTGCTTTTGGAGCCAGGGATAACCCAGACCAACCGGAAAATGCGGAGAGTTTATCACCTGGAACTGGAGGGTTTCAAAATGGAGAGCCCCAACAGCCATGGACAACGGAGTAGTTTCGTGAGTAACGAGTGCGGGCTGAAGGGGCCTGCCATCAATGGCCTCAATAGCAAGCAGAACGGACCGAGGTAAAACAGGAATGGAGTGCTTTGATACAAAAGCACTGTCAATGAAATAGCCTGCAGCACCGGAGTCAACAAGAGCCTGGGTGACTATGGAGGAGTCCACCCAGGAAAGGACAACCGTGACCAAAGGTTTCTCCTTAAGTGGTTCCGGGGACTAGGATAAACCACCCAAGGTCTGCCCCCGACAGGACCATAGGTGTGAGTGTTTCCCGGCCGTGTAGGACAAGACTTCAAAAGGTGGCCCTGTAACCCACAATAGAGTCAGAGCCCCTCCCTCCTCCTAAAGGACCTCTCCGCCGAGACATGTGAATCCCAACTGCATCAGCGCAGCAGTACCTGATGACTCAGGACCAGGAGGCATGGTTGGGAACGAACACGTAGGAGACAATGGAACAGGAGGCTTCCGCAAGCGCTCCTTGAAAGAGGGCCTCTCTCTGAGTCTGATGTCAATTAGGATAAAAAAAGACACCAATGCTTCGAGATCCTCTGGTAAATCTCTGGCAGCAACTTCGTCTTTGATCGCATCAGAGAACCCATGAAAGAAGGCGGCAACAAGGGCTTCATTGTTCCAACCTACCTCTGCGGCAAGCGTACGGAACTCAATAGCATACTGAGCAACAGATCTTGTACCTTGCTGAATGGACATGAGTCGTTTAGCAGCAGAGGAGGAGCGAGCCGGAACATCAAATACCCTTCGAAAGGAGGCCACAAATTCAGGGTAATTTGAAATCACAGGTTTATTAGTCTCCCACAAGGGATTAGCCCAGGCAAAAGCTGTGTCAGAGAGTAACGAGATGAGAAATCCCACCTTAGCTCTGTCAGAGGGAAACGCCTGAGGTAACATCTCAAAGTAAATGCCCGCCTGCTTCAAAAACCCTCTGCACTGAATAGGATCGCCTCCATATCACTGAGGTAGAGGTGCAGAACCGGACATGCTGGTAGGCATAGGTGCAGCAGCGGAAACAGGAGCAGCCATAACTTGCGGGACACTTTGGTCTAAATGTGAAGTGCGAGTCAGCAGGGTTTGCAGGGCTAGTGCAAATTGATCCAAGCGGTGATCCTGTTCATCCATCCTGGAAATGAAGGCAGGTAAAGGTGGATTATTAGCACCATCAGGATTCATGGCCCTTGCATAATGTCAGGGTGCCAGGAATCAGACTGAGACGAGTAATAAAAATAAACCCTAAGCTAGCTACAATGTAACTATTAGTTATATTGTAGCTATCTTAGGGTTTATTTTACAGGTAAGTATTTAGTTTTAAATAGGAATAATTTTGTTAATGATAGTAATATTTATTTAGATTTATTTAAATTATATTTAAGTTAGGGGGTGTTTAGGTTTAGGGTTTGTCAGGGTGCCAGGAATCAGACTAAGACGAGAAGTGCAAAAATAAGCACACCTTTATTAATAGCAAAAAATAATAAAAAGTCCACAAGTCAAATAACAAGCCAGGAGTCAAAACCAGAGCTGGTAGTCAGACGAGCTGAGTCAGGAGCCAAAGCGAATAGTCAGACAAGCCGGAATCAGGAACAAGGAAAACAGCAGAGTCAGGAACAAGCCAGGGATCAGGAACCAGGAAGGACGTCAGGCAGCCAGGTAAAACACAGGAGCTCTCACAAACAGGTCTGAGACAACGCAAGGGCAAAGCATACCAAACAGAGGCCCTTTAAATAATAAGTGATGACATCACAATTCTGAGACCGCATCCTGTCTCACATGGATGATGCACAACAGTCTGGCCATAAAAGGAAGTGCAGGCAATGAGCAGCATCCCCCACAATGCACCAAGACAGGAAGAGAGGTGAGTAAAATGGCTGCCAGCAGCACATGGCAAACACAACAGGGAGAAAACCCTGACAGGGTTAGACTTAGGTTTAGGGGTTAATAACTTTAATATAGTGGCGGCAACGTTGGGGCGGCAGATTAGGGGTTAATAAATGTAGGTAGGTGGCGGCGATGTTAGGGCTGGCAGATTAGGGGTTAATAATATTTAACTAATTTTGCTAGGCAGGAGTGCGGCAGTTTAGGGGTTAATATGGTTTTATTATAGTGGCGGCGATGCTGGGGGCGGCAGATTAGGTGTTAATTAGGGTAGGTAGGTGGTGGCGACATTGGGGGCGGCAGATTAGGGGTTAATAAATATAATGTAGGTGTCAGCGATGTTGGGGGCAGCAGATTAGGAGTTCATAAGTATAATGTAGGTGGCGGCGGTGTCCGGAGCGGCAGCTTAGGGGTTAATAATATAATGTAGGTGTCAGCGATGTTGGGACGGCAGATTAGAGGTTAATAAGTGTAAGATTAGGGGTGTTTAGACTCGGGGTTCATGTTAGGGTGTTAGGTGTAAACATAAATTTTATTTCCCCATAGGAATCAATGGGGCTGCGTTAAGGTGTTTTACAATGCTTTTTTGCAGGTGATAGATTTTTTTTCAGCCGGCTCTCCCTGTTGATTCCTATGGCGAAATCGTGCATGAGCACGTTACACCAGCTCACCGCTGACTTAAGCAGCGCTGGTATTGGAGTGCGGTAATGAGCAAAATTTTGCTCAACGCTCACTTTCTGAAAACTCGTAATACCAGCGCTGTAGGAAAGTGAGCGGTGAGAGAAAACTGCTCGTTAGCAATGCATAGCCTCTAACGCAAAACTCGTAATCTAGGTGAAAATCTCTAAAACACGCCACACTACTATAAACAAATACTTACTCGTGAATTTTTTCAACAATGGGACAAGATCTTTCTAGATAACCCCTATATATCCTTTATCCCACCACCGCTTTTACCTTACACAGACAATCCTGATCTCTCATTTTTAAACCTCTAACATTTTGACATTGACAAGAGCCAAATGACACAAGTGGTATTCCACAGATTACTCTCAGACGCAAATCTTAAATTGAAAGGCGACTTCCTAGACCTCTAACACTAGTGGAGACACTATGTTTACTACCTAAGTCACTAAAACGTTTTATAACCTTTACTTTTTGCCTGCTATTACTTCCCAAGGATGCCCTTATCCCAAGCTTTACTAGATTCTGGAACAAAGAACTCCCGGATCCCCTTAGTGATAAAGATTGGAGTAAAATCTTCCACAATCATGTAAAAGCCTCTGTCTTGAATCCAATTATAATTTTATTTCTAAATGGTATCATACTCCAGATAAAATTTGGAAAATGTACAAGAGATCAGATGGTAGTGCTAGAGGGGATGTAGGGAACAGGGACCACTCCTTCGTATATGGTTGGATTGCAAGCTAATAGAACCCTCTTGGCAGGCTTTACTCAACATAATAGAGTCTATTGCTCCTTATGCTCAGCAGTGCTAAATCGCTTGTCCCTAAATATTGGAAATCCTTGACCACCCCTTCAATAGCTAAATGGGAGACCCAAACTGAATGATGCCTACAGTTAGAGAGGTTTTGGTATATGCGGGATGGTAAGTACATGAGTACATCTTGCTCTCTGGAAACCCTGCATCAATGAATGAAGGCTAGATACAGGTATACAATAGGACCCTCTGATCCTCCCTTCTCCTTAAGTGCCTCCTCCTCCCTCCCCCTCTTTTTTTCTCTCCCAACCCTCCCCTCTGCCCCCATCATTTTATAATACATAGCTACTGTACTCATCCTTTAACCTTCACTTTTTCTTTTCTTTCTTCCTAACCAAATGACTCATCATATGTTATTACGCTGTGATATGTCAATACAAGTCATGACTAATAGACAAAACGTAGTTTTTATTTAGACATATGAAAGTTTATTTGTTTCTTTGTTGAATTTAAACATCATTCGATTTTTAAAATCATTGTCTAAAATATCACACTGTGTGTCCTAATGTCATCATCAATGTTTAACTTTAATACTAATTTCACATATACATAAAGTATAATACACAATGTAACAAATGTCACAAGTTCTGATGAGTGATCAATGTCACAAGTATCAAGCAATTTGATTCGTTAGTGATAGTATAAAATTTATATTTCAATAAGATTGGCTGATGTCATAAATCATGTGATTATGCATATCCCAATCAAAAGTGGTGGAAAACTTCACTATTTTGTGGGTTGTTTATGAGTTTGCGTCAAATTTGGTGTGAAAAGTGTTGCATCAAATTTGGTTATTTTTCTTTATTAAGGTATCAAAACATACATATGACATCAGTTACAGTGAGACATATTTAGGTATATACATTTCACTTTACAAAGTGTCTCAGAGTCCAGTATATAAAATATCCCACAAGTTTCTCTCTCCTAACACTTAATTTTTCTCTTATAATATTTATTACTAAGGATATGTTGATCTCCTTCTATAAAGTAGCTCCATATGTATTATGTCCTTTTGGAGTCACTGTGGTCGTAACAATTAACAAGTACAAAGTATAACTCAGTAAAACATCAAAACCAATCATTGTCCAAATAGCCAATCAATTTGGCTTCTTCAATCATGGGTGATAAACATAGTGTAACAGTAGTAAATATACATTTTAAACCTATCTTGTTTCCAGGGTCAAAGTGAGTGAGGGTAGAGAAGAAGAAAAAGGAAAAAAAAATGGGAGTCAGTGTGTTGTTAATGTACAAGGCTTAGGTGAGGGAACCTGTACAAGGCTGTCCCATGGGGCCCAGATCTCTGAGTGGAGGTCTAGTATCCCCTTGTTAAGGAATACAGCTTCTTCCATTGTTTGTATGTAGGATAGAAGCTCAGTCACTTTTTGAGACGAAGGAGTGGATTGCTGCTTCCAGTTTCTTGCTACTACCAGTTTAGTCGCCATCAGGATGTATATGTACAGGTATTTTTGGGCTTTAGAGATTTTGGGAATACCAAGGTGGAGTAAGTATGTTTCTGAGCCTGCGCCTAATGGGAGCTCTAGCCGTCTACATAAGTGTAAAACCTTTCCTCAAATTTTCTTAATTATTGGGCGTCCCCACCAGATATGGATATCATTGCCTGTGTGACCGCAGTCCCTCCAGCATGTTACTGAATTAGTTAGTGATACTTTATGTAGTCTTTTCGGGACCCAGTGCCATCTTGTCAGTAGTTTATACTACAACAGAGTGTTATGCAGTGTACCACTTGTTTAGTGTCTGCTATGGCTCTAGTTCAAACTTTGGGGTCTATTACTTTCTGTAGGTCCCTTTCTCAAGTTAGTATGTTGTGGGTTTTGTGTAAGATAGGGGAATCTAGCAAGCATTGGTAGTGCATCGTGAGTGAAGAACAAAAAATAAAGGGCTCCATTACATATGCAGCGTCACCCACAAAAGCCGGCAACGCCGGGTTTTGCGTGGGTTTGGTATCCAATATACAGCTCCGCATATAAATGCGGCAAGTATATTTCACCCGTCGCATGCAATTTTTACTCCCATAGGCCAACATGGGACCGCATCGTAAATCGGTATCCAATATCCAGCGCAAGGACTTACGTTGCGAAAATGGAGAAATCTTACTCTATTTTTACCTCACCATAAAAGGCAGCCATAGCAAGCCTTGCACTGCATATGGGAGCACCGTAACTCCCGAAAATGCCTGCAAAAGTAAACTAACACCTAACGTATGCGCAATGTCTACCTGTCAACCACAATCCCCCCACCGCAATAACTAATAAACGCCTAGATTTAGAGTTTTGCGGCCAAAGGGGTGCGTTAGCTACGCATGTTTTTTTTCCCCCACACCTTTTAAACAACGCTAGTATTTAGAGTTGTCTGAAGGGCTGCGTTAGGCTCCAAAAAGGGAGCGTACAGGTATATTTACCGCCACTGCAACTCTCAATACCAGCGTTGCTTATGGACGCGGCCAGCTTCAAAAACGTGCTTGTGCACGATTCCCCGATAGGGGAAAAAAAGCAGCGTTCAGCTCCTAACACAGCCCCATTGCTTCCTATGGGGAAACACTTCCTAAGTCTGCACCTAACACCCTAACATGTACCCCGAGTCTAAACACCCCTACTTATTAACCCCTAATCTGCCGCCCCAGCTATCGCTGACCCCTGCATATTATTTTTAACCCCTAATCTGCCGCTCCATACACCGCCGCAACCTACGTTATCCCTATGTACCCCTAATCTGCTGCCCCTAACACCGCCGACCCCTATATTATATTTATTAACCCCTAATCTGCCCCCCCCCCAATGTCGCCGCCACCTACCTACAATTATTAACCCCTAATCTGCCGACCGGATCTCACCGCTACTCTAATAAATGTATTAACCCCTAAAGCTAAGTCTAACCCTAACAACCCCCTAAATTAAATATAATTTTATTCTAACGAAATAAAATAATTCTTATTAAATAAATTATTCCTATTTAAAGCTAAATACTTACCTGTAAAATAAACCCTAATATAGCTACAATATAAATAATAATTATATTGTAGCTATTTTAGGATTAATATTTATTTTACAGTCAACTTTGTATTTATTTTAACTAGGTACAACAGCTATTAAATAGTTATTAACTATTTAATAGCTACCTAGTTAAAATAATTACAAAATTACCTGTAAAATAAATCCTAACCTAAGTTACAATTAAACCTAACACTACACTATCAATAAATTAATTAAATAAACTACCTACAATTATCTACAATTAAATCAACTAAACTAAATTACAAAAAAAAAAAACCCACTAAATTACAAAAAAAACAAACACTAAATTACAAAAACAAACACTAAATTACAAAAAATAAAAAAAGATTACAAGAATTTTAAACTAATTACACCTACTCTAAGCCCCCTAAAAAATAACAAAGCCCCCCAAAATAAAAAAAATGTCCTACCCTATTCTAAAATAAATATTTTACAGCTCTTTTACCTTACCAGCCCTTAAAAGGGCCTTTTGCGGGGCATGCCCCAAAGAAAACAGCTCTTTTGCATTTAAATAAACATACAATACCCCCCCCAACATTACAACCCACCACCCACATACCCCTAATCTAACCCAAACCCCCCTTAAAAAAACCTAACACTAAGCCCCTGAAGATCTTCCTACCTTGTCTTCACCACGCCGGGTATCACCGTTCCGTCCAGAAGAGGGTCCGAAGTCTTCATCCTATCCGGCAAGAAGAGGTCCAGAAGAGGGTCCGAAGTCTTCATCCTATCCGGCAAGAAGAGGAGATCCGGACCGGCAAACATCTTCATCCAAGCGGCATCTTCTAGCTTCTTCCATCCGGCGCGGAGCGGGACCATCTTGAAGCAGCCGACACGGATCCATCCTCTTCTAACGACGTCCTAAGTCCGAATGAAGGTTCCTTTAAATTACGTCATCCAAGATGGCGTCCCTCGAATTCCGATTGGCTGATAGGATTCTATCAGCCAATCGGAATTAAGGTAGGAAAAATCTGATTGGCTGATTGAATCAGCCAATCAGATTCAAGTTCAATCGGATTGGCTGATCCAATCAGCCAATAAGATTGAGCTCGCATTCTATTGGCTGATCGGAACAGCCAATAGAATGCAAGCTCAATCTGATTGGCTGATTGGATCAGCCAATCCGATTGAACTTGAATCTGATTGGCTGATTCAATCAGCCAATCAGATGTTTCCTACCTTAATTCCGATTGGCTGATAGAATCCTATCAGCCAATCGGAATTCGAGGGACGCCATCTTGGATGACGTCATTCAAAGGAACCTTCATTCGGACTTACACTTCGTTAGAAGAGGATGGATCCGCGTCGGCTGCTTCAAGATGGTCCCGCTCCGCACCGGATGGAAGAAGATAGAAGATGCCGCTTGGATGAAGATGTTTGCCGGTCCGGATCTCCTCTTCTTGCCGGATAGGATGAAGACTTCGGACCCTCTTCTGGACGGATCGGTGATACCCGGCGTGGTGAAGACAAGGTAGGAAGATCTTCAGGGGCTTAGTGTTTAAGGGGGGTTTGGGTTAGGTTAGGGGTATGTGGGTGGTGGGTTGTAATGTTGGGGGGGGTATTGTATGTTTTTTTACAGGCAAAAGAGCTGTTTTCTTTGGGGCATGCCCCGCAAAAGGCCCTTTTAAGGGCTGGTAAGGTAAAAGAGCTGTAAAATATTTATTTTAGAATAGGGTAGGGCATTTTTTTATTTTGGGGGGCTTTGTTATTTTTTTAGGGGGCTTAGAGTAGGTGTAATTAGTTTAAAATTCTTATAATCTTTTTGTATTTTTTGTAATTTAGTGGGGGTTTTTTGTAATTTAGTGTTTGTTTTTTTTTGTAATTTAGTTTAGTTGATTTAATTGTAGATAATTGTAGATAGTTTATTTAATTAATTAATTTATTGATAGTGTAGTGTTAGGTTTAATTGTAATTTAGGTTAGGATTTATTTTACAGGTAATTTTGTAATTATTTTAACTAGCTAACTATTAAATAGTTATTAACTATTTAATAGCTATTGTACCTGGTTAAAATAAATACAAAGTTGCCTGTAAAATAAATATTAATCCTAAAATAGCTACAATATAATAATTATTTATATTGTAGCTATATTAGGATTTATTTTACAGGTAAGTATTTAGATTTAAATAGGAATAATTTATTTAATAAGATTTATTTTATTTCGTTAGATTTAAATTATATTTAACTTAGGGGGGTATAATCATCTCTTTTTCCAAAAAATACACAACCCCCCCAACAGTAAAACCCCCCCACCCACCAAACTCCCCCAAATAAAATAACCTAACACTAAAAACCCTAAACTACCCATTGCCCTGAAAAGGGCATTTCTCCAACATAGGTGTGTCCGGTCCACGGCGTCATCCTTACTTGTGGGATATTCTCTTCCCCAACAGGAAATGGCAAAGAGCCCAGCAAAGCTGGTCACATGATCCCTCCTAGGCTCCGCCTACCCCAGTCATTCTCTTTGCCGTTGTACAGGCAACATCTCCACGGAGATGGCTTAGAGTTTTTTAGTGTTTAACTGTAGTTTTTATTATTCAATCAAGAGTTTGTTATTTTAAAATAGTGCTGGTATGTACTATTTACTCTGAAACAGAAAAGAGATGAAGATTTCTGTTTGTAAGAGGAAAATGATTTTAGCAACCGTTACTAAAATCCATGGCTGTTCCACACAGGACTGTTGAGAGGAATTAACTTCAGTTGGGGGAACAGTGAGCAGTCTTTTGCTGCTTGAGGTATGACACATTCTAACAAGACGATGTAATGCTGGAAGCTGTCATTTTCCCTATGGGATCCGGTAAGCCATGTTTATTAAGATAGTAAATAAGGGCTTCACAAGGGCTTATTAAGACTGTAGACTTTTTCTGGGCTAAATCGATTCATATATTACACATATTTAGCCTTGAGGAATCATTTAATCTGGGTATTTTGGTAAAATTATATCGGCAGGCACTGTTTTAGACACCTTATTCTTTAGGGGCTTTCCCTAATCATAGGCAGAGCCTCATTTTCGCGCCGGTATTGCGCACTTGTTTTTGAGAGGCATGACATGCAGTCGCATGTGTGAGGAGCTCTGATACATAGAAAAGACTTTCTGAAGGCGTCATTTGGTATCGTATTCCCCTTTGGGCTTGGTTGGGTCTCAGCAAAGCAGATACCAGGGACTGTAAAGGGGTTAAAGTTAAAAACGGCTCCGGATCCGTTATTTTAAGGGTTAAAGCTTCCAAATTTGGTGTGCAATACTTTTAAGGCTTTAAGACACTGTGGTGAAATTTTGGTGAATTTTGAACAATTCCTTCATACTTTTTCGCAATTGCAGTAATAAAGTGTGTTCAGTTTAAAATTTAAAGTGACAGTAACGGTTTTATTTTAAAACGTTTTTTGTACTTTGTTATCAAGTTTATGCCTGTTTAACATGTCTGAACTACCAGATAGACTGTGTTCTGAATGTGGGGAAGCCAGGGTTCCTTCTCATTTAAATAAATGTGATTTATATGACAATGAAAATGATGCCCAAGATGATTCCTCAAGTGAGGGGAGTAAGCATGGTACTGCATCATTCCCTCCTTCGTCTACACGAGTCTTGCCCACTCAGGAGGCCCCTAGTACATCTAGCGCGCCAATACTCCTTACTATGCAACAATTAACGGCTGTAATGGATAATTCTATCAAAAACATTTTAGCCAAAATGCCCACTTATCAGCGTAAGCGCGACTGCTCTGTTTTAGATACTGAAGAGCATGATGACGCTGATGATAATGGTTCTGAAATGCCCCTACACCAGTCGGATGGGGCCAGGGAGGTTTTGTCTGAGGGAGAAATTTCAGATTCAGGGAAAATTTCTCAACAAGCTGAACCCGATGTGATTACATTTAAATTTAAGTTGGAACATCTCCGCGCTCTGCTTAAGGAGGTATTATCCACTCTGGATGATTGTGAGAATTTGATCATCCCAGAGAAACTATGTAAAATGGACAAGTTCCTAGAGGTCCCGGGGCTCCCAGAAGCTTTTCCTATACCCAAGCGGGTGGCGGACATTGTAAATAAAGAATGGGATAGGCCCGGTATACCTTTCGTCCCTCCCCCCATATTTAAAAAATTGTTTCCTATGGTCGACCCCAGAAAGGACTTATGGCAGACAGTCCCCAAGGTCGAGGGAGCGGTTTCTACTTTAAACAAACGCACCACTATACCCATAGAAGATAGTTGTGCTTTCAAAGATCCTATGGATAAAAAATTAGAAGGTTTACTTAAAAAGATGTTTGTTCAGCAGGGTTACCTTCTACAACCAATTTCATGCATTGTCCCTGTCACTACAGCCGCGTGTTTCTGGTTCGATGAGCTAGTAAAGGCGGTCGATAGTGATTCTCCTCCTTATGAGGAGATTATGGACAGAATCCGTGCTCTCAAATTGGCTAATTCTTTCACCCTAGACGCCACTTTGCAATTGGCTAGGTTAGCGGCTAAGAATTCTGGGTTTGCTATTGTGGCGCGCAGAGCGCTTTGGTTGAAATCTTGGTCAGCTGATGCGTCTTCCAAGAACAAACTACTTAACATTCCTTTCAAGGGGAAAACGCTGTTTGGCCCTGACTTGAAAGAGATTATCTCTGATATCACTGGGGGTAAGGGCCACGCCCTTCCTCAGGATCGGTCTTTCAAGGCCAAAAATAAACCTAATTTTCGTCCCTTTCGTAGAAACGGACCAGCCCAAAGTGCTACGTCCTCTAAGCAAGAGGGTAATACTTCTCAAGCCAAACCAGCCTGGAGACCAATGCAAGGCTGGAACAAGGGAAAGCAGGCCAAGAAACCTGCCACTGCTACCAAGACAGCATGAAATGTTGGCCCCCGATCCGGGACCGGATCTGGTGGGGGGCAGACTCTCTCTCTTCGCTCAGGCTTGGGCAAGAGATGTTCTGGATCCTTGGGCACTAGAAATAGTCTCCCAAGGTTATCTTCTGGAATTCAAGGGGCTTCCCCCAAGGGGGAGGTTCCACAGGTCTCAGTTGTCTTCAGACCACATAAAAAGACAGGCATTCTTACATTGTGTAGAAGACCTGTTAAAAATGGGAGTGATTCATCCTGTTCCATTAGGAGAACAAGGGATGGGGTTCTACTCCAATCTGTTCATAGTTCCCAAAAAAGAGGGAACGTTCAGACCAATCTTAGATCTCAAGATCTTAAACAAGTTTCTCAAGGTTCCATCGTTCAAAATGGAAACCATTCGAACAATTCTTCCTTCCATCCAGGAAGGTCAATTCATGACCACGGTGGATTTAAAGGATGCGTATCTACATATTCCTATCCACAAGGAACATCATCGGTTCCTAAGGTTCGCATTCCTGGACAAGCATTACCAGTTCGTGGCGCTTCCTTTCGGATTAGCCACTGCTCCAAGGATTTTCACAAAGGTACTAGGGTCCCTTCTAGCGGTGCTAAGACCAAGGGGCATTGCAGTAGTACCTTACTTGGACGACATTCTGATTCAAGCGTCGTCCCTTCCTCAAGCAAAGGCTCACACGGACATAGTCCTGGCCTTTCTCAGATCTCACGGATGGAAAGTGAACGTGGAAAAGAGTTCTCTATCTCCGTCGACAAGAGTTCCCTTCTTGGGAACAATAATAGACTCCTTAGAAATGAGGATTTTTCTGACAGAGGCCAGAAAAACAAAACTTCTAAACTCTTGTCGGATACTTCATTCCGTTCCTCTTCCTTCCATAGCGCAGTGCATGGAAGTGATAGGTTTGATGGTAGCGGCAATGGACATAGTTCCTTTTGCGCGCATTCATCTAAGACCATTACAACTGTGTATGCTCAGTCAGTGGAATGGGGACTATACAGACTTGTCTCCGAAGATACAAGTAAATCAGAGGACCAGAGACTCACTCCGTTGGTGGCTGTCCCTGGACAACCTGTCACAAGGAATGACCTTCCGCAGACCAGAGTGGGTCATTGTCACGACCGACGCCAGTCTGATGGGCTGGGGCGCGGTCTGGGGATCCCTGAAAGCTCAGGGTCTTTGGTCTCGGGAAGAATCTCTTCTACCGATAAATATTCTGGAACTGAGAGCGATATTCAATGCTCTCAAGGCTTGGCCTCAGCTAGCGAGGGCCAAGTTCATACGGTTTCAATCAGACAACATGACGACTGTTGCGTACATCAACCATCAGGGGGGAACAAGGAGTTCCCTGGCGATGGAAGAAGTGACCAAAATCATTCAATGGGCGGAGACTCACTCCTGCCACCTGTCTGCAATCCACATCCCAGGAGTGGAAAATTGGGAAGCGGATTTTCTGAGTCGTCAGACATTGCATCCGGGGGAGTGGGAACTCCATCCGGAAATCTTTGCCCAAATCACTCAACTGTGGGGCATTCCAGACATGGATCTGATGGCCTCTCGTCAGAACTTCAAGGTTCCTTGCTACGGGTCCAGATCCAGGGATCCCAAGGCGACTCTAGTAGATGCACTAGTAGCACCTTGGACCTTCAAACTAGCTTATGTATTCCCGCCGTTTCCTCTCATCCCCAGGCTGGTAGCCAGGATCAATCAGGAGAGGGCGTCGGTGATCTTGATAGCTCCTGCGTGGCCACGCAGGACTTGGTATGCAGATCTGGTGAATATGTCATCGGCTCCACCATGGAAGCTACCTTTGAGACGAGACCTTCTTGTTCAAGGTCCGTTCGAACATCGGAATCTGGTCTCACTCCAGCTGACTGCTTGGAGATTGAACGCTTGATCTTATCAAAGCGAGGGTTCTCAGATTCTGTTATTGATACTCTTGTTCAGGCCAGAAAGCCTGTAACTAGAAAAATTTACCACAAAATTTGGAAAAAATATATCTGTTGGTGTGAATCTAAAGGATTCCCTTGGGACAAGGTTAAGATTCCTAAGATTCTATCCTTCCTTCAAGAAGGATTGGAAAAAGGATTATCTGCAAGTTCCTTGAAGGGACAGATTTCTGCCTTGTCTGTGTTACTTCACAAAAAGCTGGCAGCTGTGCCAGATGTTCAAGCCTTTGTTCAGGCTCTGGTTAGAATCAAGCCTGTTTACAAACCTTTGACTCCTCCTTGGAGTCTCAACTTAGTTCTTTCAGTTCTTCAGGGGGTTCCGTTTGAACCCTTACATTCCGTTGATATTAAGTTATTATCTTGGAAAGTTTTGTTTTTGGTTGCAATTTCTTCTGCTAGAAGAGTTTCAGAATTATCTGCTCTGCAGTGTTCTCCTCCTTATCTGGTGTTCCATGCAGATAAGGTGGTTTTACGTACTAAACCTGGTTTTCTTCCAAAAGTTGTTTCTAACAAAAACATTAACCAGGAGATAGTCGTGCCTTCTCTGTGTCCGAAACCAGTTTCGAAGAAGGAACGTTTGTTGCACAATTTGGATGTTGTTCGCGCTCTAAAATTCTATTTAGATGCTACAAAGGATTTTAGACAAACATCTTCCTTGTTTGTTGTTTATTCTGGTAAAAGGAGAGGTCAAAAAGCAACTTCTACCTCTCTCTCTTTTTGGATTAAAAGCATCATCAGATTGGCTTACGAGACTGCCGGACGGCAGCCTCCTGAAAGAATCACAGCTCATTCCACTAGGGCTGTGGCTTCCACATGGGCCTTCAAGAACGAGGCTTCTGTTGATCAGATATGTAGGGCAGCGACTTGGTCTTCACTGCACACTTTTACCAAATTTTACAAGTTTGATACTTTTGCTTCTTCTGAGGCTATTTTTGGGAGAAAGGTTTTGCAAGCCGTGGTGCCTTCCATTTAGGTGACCTGATTTGCTCCCTCCCTTCATCCGTGTCCTAAAGCTTTGGTATTGGTTCCCACAAGTAAGGATGACGCCGTGGACCGGACACACCTATGTTGGAGAAAACAGAATTTATGTTTACTTGATAAATTACTTTCTCCAACGGTGTGTCCGGTTCACGGCCCGCCCTGGTTTTTTAATCAGGTCTGATAATTTATTTTCTTTAACTACAGTCACCACGGTATCATATGGTTTCTCCTATGCAAATATTCCTCCTTAACGTCGGTCGAATGACTGGGGTAGGCGGAGCCTAGGAGGGATCATGTGACCAGCTTTGCTGGGCTCTTTGCCATTTCCTGTTGGGGAAGAGAATATCCCACAAGTAAGGATGACGCCGTGGACCGGACACACCGTTGGAGAAAGTAATTTATCAGGTAAACATAAATTCTGTTTTTTGGGCATTGCCCTTAAAAGGGCATTCAGCTCTTTTTCTGCCCACCCTATCTAAATAAAATAAACCCCCCAAAACCCCTTAAAAACCCCTAAGTCTAACCCCCAAGTGGTCCTCACCTGTCCTGAAGTCTGGCGGGGAAGGTCCTGTTCCAGGCGGTGAAGTCTTCTTCCAAGCGGCGACCTCTTCTTTCTTCTTCCAGGAACCAGCCAGAGCAGAGGGCCGTGTTGATGACCTCGGAGCTGAAAACCGGCGAGCCTGGAACTGAAGACCGGTAACCGCGGAGCCATGGAGCGTGGAGGATCCTCTTCATAGGATCTCTGCCGTACACTGAATAGGAATTCAAGGTACGCAATTAAAAATGGCGTCCCTTGAATTCCTATTGGCTGATTTGGGCCTTCAAATTCAAATCAGCCAATCGGATGAGAGCTACTGAAATCCTATTGGCTGTTCAAAACAGCCAATAGGATAAGAGCTACTGAAATTCTATTGGCTGATTTGAATAGCCAATAGGATTTCAGTAGCTCTCATCCGATTGGCTGATTTGAATTTGAAGGCTCAAATCAGCCAATAGGAATTCAAGGGACGCCATTTTTAATCCCGTACCTTGAATTCCTATTCAGTGTACTGCGAAGATCCTATGAAGAGGATCCTCAACCCTCCATGGCTCCGCGGTCGCCGTTCTTCAGTTCCAGGCTCGCCGGTCTTCAGTTCCAGGGTTGCCGGTCTTCAGCTCCACGGTCATCGGTGTTCAACTCCGCCCTCCGCGCCGGCTGGTTCCTGGAAGAAGAAAGAAGATGTCGACGCTTGGAAGAAGACTTCACCGCCTGGAACAGGACCTTCTCCACCGGACTTCAGGACAGGTGAGGACCACTTGGGGGTTAGACTTAGGGTTTTTTGGGGGGGTTTATTTTATTCAGCGAGGGTGGGCAGAAAAAGAGCTGAATGCCCTTTTAAGGGCAATGCCCCAAAAATGCCCTTTTCAGGGCAATGGGTAGTTTAGGGTTTTTAGTGTTAGGTTATTTTATTTGGGGCGGTTTGGTGGGTGGGGGGTTTTACTGTTAGGGGGGTTGTGTATTTTTTTGAAAAAGAGCTGATTATCTTGGGGCAATGCCCTGCAAAAAGCCCTTTTAAGGGCTACTGGTAGTTTATTAGATTAGGGGGTATTTTTATTTTGGGGGCCTTTTTTATTTTATAGGGATTAGGTGTAATTTTTGTAAAATTTTGTAATTTTCTTTATTATTTTCTGTAATCTTAGATTTTTTTATTTTCTGTAATTGTAGCTTAAAGGGACAGTCTACTCCAGCATTTTGCTTAGACTGTCCCTTTAATTTATACTTAGTTTATTTGTATTTTTAAAGTAGTTTTAGTTTTTTTGTTTTTATTTAATAGTAACTTTAGTATTTGGTTAATTAGGTAATGTGGGTTCATTTAGGGGGTGTTAGGTTAGGGGGGGGTTAGGTTTATTGCGTTGTGGGCTATGGCGGTTTAGGGGTTAATACTTGAATAGGTTTATTGCGTTGTGGGCTATGGCGGTTTAGGGGTTAATACTTAATTAGCTTTATTGCATTGTGAGCTATGGTGGTTTAGGGGTTAATACTTGAATAGGTTTATTGCGTTGTGGGTTAATGGGGGATTAAGGGTTAATAGTTTTTATAGGTAGTTTGCGAAGTTGGGGTTGGCGGATTTAGGGGTTAATAATAATTGAGTTATTACTTGCGGTGTGAGTTTAATGCCAGATATAGGGGTTAATAGTTTAATTAGGCTTATTGCATTGTGGGGGGTTGTCGGTCTAGGGGTTAATACATTTATTATTAGTAGTGAGAGCAGGGGATTGCGGATATAGGGGGATTTAGGTGTCAGGCTTATTTTTGGGAGGCGTGTTAGACTTTTACGGAAGATTTGTTATTTTCTTTACTTTTCTTGGGCGCCGGTAGTTTCTAAAGTGCCGTAAGTCACTGGCGACTCCAGAAATTTGTATTTACGCTCATTTCTGGACATCGCTAGTTTATCAGACTTACGGCACTTTATGAACTGCCGGCGGGGTTTATGTAATACCCCGATGTGCGAGGTGAAATTATGGGCGGCGCGGGTTGCAGCGCTTGCATTGAAGCCTGCGCCGCATATATAATCGCACCCAAAGGCGTGCGAAAGCTACTCTGAGGTGTCAGAAAAAGGCTATACCCTAGAAATAGTCCCACTAATCTCTCAAAAATTGTGTGATAAAAGTTAAGTATGAAAGACGGGTAAGGGCTAGCACTCCAAAGGAGCTATCTGACTAAGACAAGGTATTCAAAAGTGATTAAATATCACAACTATATTAAATGAGGTCCCAAGGATATAAATGATAAAATAATATACAATTTATTTAAAAAGTACATATAATAGAAGAAGTGTGCCGGCACTAATAACTAAAATTATATAAAAAGGTCAACTATATAGTTGTGCTAACAAATAAGATACTAAAATAAAGTATTTATAACAATATGAGCTGCTGAGGGTTAAAAATAAGGCCTAGACAGGCTAATAGAATAAAAAGTCCCTGTGGGGTAAATTCCATAAACGGATATATAAACCGTTCTGAAATTTTTCCGAAAGGGGTCAATCCTCTGATCTAGTGAAGTTATAGAGGCCTATTTATCAAGCAGTCAACCGCAAATACGCTGGAATTACGCAGCGTAATTGTGGCAAGCTTGATTCGCCTCATTTATCAAAACCTACAGACCAGCAAAAGTTGAAATCTGTGACGTAACATACGATCCGCCGGTCTCAGTCCGACACAGATCGATGCTTACGTCATTACAGATGTTCTGAATGCAAATTCGGCACTATCTGACTACTTTTGCTAGTTATCAAATATCTAACAGGTACGCTCGCCACTATTCCGGCCCAGCGTGCCTGCTTTTCAATCCGCCGCCCTTAGGTGTAAGTTACAAAACAAATAAACATTAAGTTACACAAAATAAAAAATAATTTATCAAATATTTAAACTAATTACACCTAATCTAAGAGCCCTATGAAAATAAAAAAAGCCCCCCAAAATAAAAAAAAACCCTACAATAAACTACCAATAGCCCTTAAAAGGGCCTTTTGCGGGGCATTGCCCCAAAGAAATCAGCTCTTTTACCTGTAATAAAAAATACAAATACCCCCCCCAACAGTAAAACCCACCACCCACACAACCAACCCCCAAAATAAAAACCTAATCTAAAAAACCTAAGCTCCCCATTGCCCTGAAAAAGGCATTTGTATGGGCATTGCCCTTAAAAGGGCATTTAGCTCTTTTTCCTTGCCCAAACCCTAGTCTAAAAATAAAACCCACCCAATAAACCCTTAAAAAAACCTAACACTAACCCTCCGAAGATCCACTTACAGTTTCTGAAGACCCGACATCCATCCTCAATGAAGCCGGCAGAAGTCTTCATCCAAGCGGGCCAAAGTCTTTATCCAAGCCGGCAGAAGTCTTCATCCAGACGGCATCTTCTATCTTTATCCATCCGGCGCAGAGCGGCTCCATCTTCAAGACATCCGGTGCGGAGCATCCTCTTCAATCGACGTCTTCTTCAACAATGAAGGTTCCTTTAAATTATGTCATCCAAGATGGTGTCCCTTAGATTCCGATTGGCTGATAGAATTATATCAGCCAATCAGAATTAAGGTTGAAAAAATTCTATTGGCTGTTGCAATCAGCCAATAGGATTGAGCTTGCATTCTATTGGCTGATTGGAATAGCCAATAGAATGCGAGCTCAATCCTATTGGCTGATTGGATCAGCCAATAGGGAGAAAGCTCAATCATGTTGGCTGATTGCAACAGCCAATAGGATTTTTTCAACCTTAATTCCGATTGGCTGATAGAAATCAGCCAATCTGAATCTAAGGGACGCCATCTTGGATGATGTCATTTAAAGGGAAACTTCATTCGGAAGAAGATGTAGAAAGAAGAGGATGCTCCGCGCCGCATGTCTTGAAGATGGACCAGCTCTGCGCCGGATGGATGAATATAGAAGATGCCGTCTGGATGAAGACTTCTGCCCGGTTGGATGAAGAATTCTGCCGGCTTCGCTGAGGACTTCTGCCGTTGAGGATGGATGTCAGGTCTTCAGAAACTGTAAGTGGATCTTCGGGGGTTAGTGTTAGGTTTTTTTAAGGGTTTATTGGGTGGGTTTTAATTTTAGATTAGGGTTTGGGCAAGGAAAATAGCTAAATGCCCTTTTAAGGGCAATACCCATACAAATGCCCTTTTCAGGGCAAAATAACAATCGGAATTCGAGGGACGCCATCTTGGATGACGTCATTTAAAGGAACCTTCATTCGGACTTACACTTCGTTAGAAGAGGATGGATCCGCGTCGGCTGCTTCAAGATGGTCCCGCTCCGCACCGGATGGAAGAAGATAGAAGATGCCGCTTGGATGAAGATGTTTGCCGGTCCGGATCTCCTCTTCTTGCCGGATAGGATGAAGACTTCGGACCCTCTTCTGGACGGATCGGTGATACCCGGCGTGGTGAAGACAAGGTAGGAAGATCTTCAGGGGCTTAGTGTTTAAGGGGGGTTTGGGTTTGGGTTAGGTTAGGGGTATGTGGGTGGTGGGTTGTAATGTTGGGGGGGGTATTGTATGTTTTTTTACAGGCAAAAGAGCTGTTTTCTTTGGGGCATGCCCCGCAAAAGGCCCTTTTAAGGGCTGGTAAGGTAAAAGAGCTGTAAAATATTTATTTTAGAATAGGGTAGGGCATTTTTTTATTTTGGGGGGCTTTGTTATTTTTTTAGGGGGCTTAGAGTAGGTGTAATTAGTTTAAAATTCTTGTAATCTTTTTGTATTTTTTTTAATTTAGTGGGGTTTTTTTGTAATTTAGTGTTTGGTTTTTTTGTAATTTAGTTTAGTTGATTTAATTGTAGATAATTGTAGATAGTTTATTTAATTAATTTATTGATAGTGTAGTGTTAGGTTTAATTGTAATTTAGGTTAGGATTTATTTTACAGGTAATTTTGTAATTATTTTAACTAGCTAACTATTAAATAGTTATTAACTATTTAATAGCTATTGTACCTGGTTAAAATAAATACAAAGTTGCCTGTAAAATAAATATTAATCCTAAAATATCTACAATATAATAATTATTTATATTGTAGCTATATTAGGATTTATTTTACAGGTAAGTATTTAGATTTAAATAGGAATAATTTATTCAATAAGATTTATTTTATTTCGTTAGATTTAAATTATATTTAACTTAGGGGGGTATAATCATCTCTTTTTCCAAAAAATACACAACCCCCCAACAGTAAAACCCCCCACCCACCAAACTCCCCCAAATAAAATAACCTAACACTAAAAACCCTAAACTACCCATTGCCCTGAAAAGGGCATTTTTGGGCATTGCCCTTAAAAGGGCATTCAGCTCTTTTCTCCAACATAGGTGTGTCCGGTCCACGGCGTCATCCTTACTTGTGGGATATTCTCTTCCCCAACAGGAAATGGCAAAGAGCCCAGCAAAGCTGGTCACATGATCCCTCCTAGGCTCCGCCTACCCCAGTCATTCTCTTTGCCGTTGTACAGGCAACATCTCCACGGAGATGGCTTAGAGTTTTTTAGTGTTTAACTGTAGTTTTTATTATTCAATCAAGAGTTTGTTATTTTAAAATAGTGCTGGTATGTACTATTTACTCAGAAACAGAAAAGAGATGAAGATTTCTGTTTGTATGAGGAAAATGATTTTAGCACCGTAACTAAAATCCATGGCTGTTCCACACAGGACTGTTGAGAGCAATTAACTTCAGTTGGGGGAACAGTGTGCAGTCTCTTACTGCTTGAGGTATGACACATTCTAACAAGACGATGTAATGCTGGAAGCTGTCATTTTCCCTATGGGATCCGGTAAGCCATGTTTATTAAGATAGTAAATAAGGGCTTATTAAGACTGTAGACTTTTTCTGGGCTAAATCGATTCATTATTAACACATATTTAGCCTTGAGGAATCATTTATTCTGGGTATTTTGATATGATTATATCGGCAGGCACTGTTTTAGACACCTTATTCTTTAGGGGCTTTCCCTAATCATAGTCAGAGCCTCATTTTCGCGCCGGTATGGCGCACTTGTTTTTGAGGACAGCATGGCATGCAGCTGCATGTGTGTGGAGCTCTGATACATAGAAAAGTCTTTCTGAAGGCATCATTTGGTATCGTATTCCCCTTTGGGCTTGGTTGGGTCTCAGCAAAGCAGATTCCAGGGACTGTAAAGGGGTTAAATATAAAAACGGCTCCGGTTCCGTTATTTTAAGGGTTAAAGCTTCCAAATTTGGTGTGCAATACTTTTAAGGCTTTAAGACACTGTGGTGAAATTTTGGTGAATTTTGAACAATTCCTTCATACTTTTTCGCAATTGCAATAATAAAGTGTGTTTAGTTTAAAATTTAAAGTGACAGTAACGGTTTTATTTTAAAACGTTTTTTGTGCTTTGTTTTCAAGTTTATGCCTGTTTAACATGTCTGAACTACCAGATAGATTGTGTTCTGACTGTGGGGAAACCAAGGTTCCTTCTCATTTAACTATATGTATTTTATGTCATAAAAAAAAATTTAGTAAAAATGATGCCCAAGATGATTCCTCAAGTGAGGGGAGTAAGCATGGTACTGCATCATCCCCTCCTTCGTCTACACCAGTCTTGCCCATACAGGAGGCCCCTAGTACATCTAGTGCGCCAATACTCCTTACTATGCAACATTTAACGGCTGTAATGGATAATTCTATCAAAAACATTTTAGCCAATATGCCCACTTATCAGCGAAAGCGCGACTGCTCTGTTTTAGAAAATTCTGTAGAGCATGAGAACGCTGATGATATGGTTTCTGAAGGGCCCCTACACCAGTCTGAGGGGGCCAGGGAGGTTTTGTCTGAGGGAGAAATTTCAGATTCAGGAAACATTTCTCAACAAGCTGAACCTGATGTGATTACTTTTAAATTTAAGTTGGAACATCTCCGCGCTCTGCTTAAGGAGGTGTTATCCAATTTGGATGATTGTGATTATCTGGTCATTCCAGAACCACTATGTAAAATGGAAAAGTTCTTAGAGGCCCCGGGGCCCCCCGAAGCTTTTCCTATATCCAAGCGGGTGGCGTACATTGTTAGTAAAGAATGGGACAGGCCCGGTATACCTTTAGTACCTCCCCCCATATTTATAAAATTGTTTTCCTATAGTCGACCCCAGAAAGGACTGATGGCAGACAGTCCCCAAGGTCGAGGGGGCGGTTTCTACTCTACACAAGCGCGCCACTATACCCATAGAAGATAGTTGTGCTTTCCAAGATCCTATGGATAAAAAATTAGAAGGTCTGCTAAAGATGTTTGTTCAGCAAGGTTCCCTTCTACAACCAATTGCATGCATTGTCCCTGTCACTGCAGCCGCGTGTTTCTAGTTTGATGAGCTAGGAAAGGCGATTATTAGTAATTCTTCTTCTTATGAGGAGATTATGGACAGAATTCGTGCTCTTAAATTGGCTAATTCTTTCACCCTAGACGCCACCTTGCAATTGGCTAGGTTAGCGGCGAAAAAATTCTGGGTTTGCTATTGTGGCGCAGAGCGCTTTGGCTCTCTTCGCTCAGGCTTGGGAAAGAGATGTTCTGGATCCTTGGGCGCTAGAAATAGTCTCCCAAGGTTATTCTCTGGAGTTCAAGGGGCTTCCTCCAAGGGGGAGGTTCCACAGGTCTCAGTTGTCTTCAGACCACATAAGAAGACAGGCATTCTTACATTGGGTAGAAGACCTGCTAAAAATGGGAGTGATTCATCCTGTTCCATTAGGAGAACAAGGGATGGGGTTCTACTCCAATCTGTTCATAGTTCCCAAAAAAGAGGGAACGTTCAGACCAATCTTAGATCTCAAGATCTTGAACAAGTTTCTCAAGGTTCCATCGTTCAAGATGGAAACCATTCGAACACTTCTTCCTTCCATCCAGGAAGGTCAATTCATGACCAAGGTGGATTTCAAGGATGCGTATCTACATATTCCTATCCACAAGGAACATCATCGGTTCCTAAGGTTTGCATTCCTGGACAAGCATTTCCAGTTCGTGGCATTTTCTTTCGGATTAGCCACTGCTCCTAGGATTTTCTCATAGGTACTAGGGTCCCTTCTGGCGGTGCTAAGACCAAGGGGCATTGCTGTAGTACCTTACTTGGACGACATTCTGATTCGAGCGTCGTCCCTTCCTCAAGTAAAGGCTCACACGGACATTGTCCTGGCCTTTCTCAGATCTCACGGATGGAAAGTGAACGTGGAAAAGAGTTCTCTATCTCCGTCAACGAGGGTTCCCTTCTTGGGAACTATAATAGACTCCTTAGAAATGAGGATTTTTCTGACAGAAGCCAGAAAAACAAAACTTCTAGACTCTTGTCGGATACTTCATTCCGTTCCTCTTCCTTCCATAGCGCAGTGCATGGAAGTGATAGGTTTGATGGTAGCGGCAATGGACATAGTTCCTTTTGTGCGCATTCATCTAAGACCATTACAACTGTTCATGCTCAGTCAGTGGAATGGGGACTATTCAGACTTGTCTCCGAAGATACAAGTAAATCAGAGGACCAGAGACTCATTCCGTTGGTGGCTGTCCCTGGACAACCTGTCACAAGGGATGACCTTCCGCAGACCAGAGTGGGTCATTGTCACGACCGACGCCAGTCTGATGGGCTGGGGCGCGGTCTGGGGATCCCTGAAAGCTCAGGGTCTTTGGTCTCGGGTAGAATCTCTTCTACCGATAAATATTCTGGAACTGAGAGCGATATTCAATGCTCTCAAAGCTTGGCCTCAGCTAGCGAGGGCCAAGTTCATACATCAACCATCAGGGGGGAACAAGGAGTTCCCTAGCGATGGAAGAAGTGACCAAAATCATTCTATGGGCGGAGTCTCACTCCTGCCACCTGTCTGCTATCCACATCCCAGGAGTGGAAAATTGGGAAGCGGATTTTCTGAGTCGTCAGACATTGCATCCGGGGGAGTGGGAACTCCATCCGGAAATCTTTGCCCAAGTCACTCAACCGTGGGGCATTCCAGACATGGATCTGATGGCCTCTCGTCAGAACTTCAGAGTTCCTTACTACGGGTACAGATCCAGGGATCCCAAGGCGGCTCTAGTGGATGCACTAGTAGCACCTTGGACCTTCAAACTAGCTTATGTGTTCCCGCCGTTTCCTCTCATCCCCAGGCTGGTAGCCAGGATCAATCAGGAGAGGGCGTCGGTGATTTTGATAGCTCCTGCGTGGCCACGCAGGACTTGGTATGCAGATCTGGTGAATATGTCATCGGCTCCACCATGGAAGCTACCTTTGAGAGACCTTCTTGTTCTAGGTCCGTTCGACCCACTCCAGCTGACTGCTTGGAGATTGAACGCTTGATCTTATCAAAGCGAGGGTTCTCAGATTCTGTTATTAATACTCTTGTTCAGGCCTGAAAGCCTGTAACCAGAAAAATTACCACATAATTTGGTATATCTGTTGGTGTGAATCTGCAGGATTCCCTTGGGACAAGGTTAAGATTCCTAAGAGTCTATCCTTCCTTCGAGAAGGATTGGAAAAAGGATTATCTGCAAGTTCCTTGATGGGACAGATTTCTGCCTTGTCTGTGTTACTTCACAAAAAGCTGGCAGCTGTGCCAGATGTTCTAGCCTTTGTTCAGGCTCTGGTTAGAATCAAGCCTGTTTACAAAATTTTGACTCCTCCTTGGAGTCTCAACCTAGTTCTTTCAGTTCTTCAGGGGGTTCCGTTTGAACCCTTACATTCCGTTGATATTAAGTTATTATCTTGGAAAGTTTTGTTTTTGGTTGCAATTTCTTCTGCTAGAAGAGTTTCAGAATTATCTGCTCTGCAGTGTTCTTCTCCTTATCTGGTGTTCCATGCAGATAAGGTGGTTTTGCGTACTAAACCTGGTTTTCTTCCAAAAGTTGTTTCTAACAAAAACATTAACCAGGAGATAGTTGTGCCTTCTTTGTGTCCTAATCCAGTTTCAAAGAAGGAACGTTTGTTGCACAACTTGGATGTAGTTCGTGCTCTCAAATTTTACTTAGCAGCTACTAAGGATTTCAGACAAACTTTGTCTTTGTTTGTTGTTTATTCTGGTAAACGGAGAGGTCAAAAAGCAACTTCTACCTCTCTCTCCTTCTGGATTAAAAGCATTATCCGATTGGCTTATGAGACTGCCGGACGGCAGCCTCCTGAAAGAATCACAGCTCACTCCACTAGGGCTGTGGCTTCCACATGGGCCTTCAAGAACGAGGCTTCTGTTGATCAGATATGTAAGGCAGCGACTTGGTCTTCACTGCACACTTTTTCTAAATTTTACAAATTTGATACTTTTGCTTCTTCTGAGGCTATTTTTGGGAGAAAGGTTTTGCAAGCCGTGGTGCCTTCCATTTAGGTGACCTGATTTGCTCCCTCCCTTCATCCGTGTCCTAAAGCTTTGGTATTGGTTCCCACAAGTAAGGATGACGCCGTGGACCGGACACACCTATGTTGGAGAAAACAGAATTTATGTTTACCTGATAAATTACTTTCTCCAACGGTGTGTCCGGTCCACGGCCCGCCCTGGTTTTTTTAATCAGGTCTGATAATTTATTTTCTTTAACTACAGTCACCACGGTAACATATGGTTTCTCCTATGCAAATATTCCTCCTTAACGTCGGTCGAATGACTGGGGTAGGCGGAGCCTAGGAGGGATCATGTGACCAGCTTTGCTGGGCTCTTTGCCATTTCCTGTTGGGGAAGAGAATATCCCACAAGTAAGGATGACGCCGTGGACCGGACACACCGTTGGAGAAAGTAATTTATCAGGTAAACATAAATTCTGTTTTTCTGCCCACCCTATCTAAATAAAATAAACCCCCCAAAACCCCTTAAAAACCCCTAAGTCTAACCCCCAAGTGGTCCTCACCTGTCCTGAAGTCTGGCGGGGAAGGTCCTGTTCCAGGCGGTGAAGTCTTCTTCCAAGCGGCGACCTCTTCTTTCTTCTTCCAGGAACCAGCCAGAGCAGAGGGCCGTGTTGATGACCGCGGAGCTGAAAACCGGCGAGCCTAGAACTGAAGACCGGTAACCGCGGAGCCATGGAGCGTGGAGGATCCTCTTCATAGGATCTCTGCCGTACACTGAATAGGAATTCAAGGTACGCAATTAAAAATGGCGTCCCTTGAATTCCTATTGGCTGATTTGGGCCTTCAAATTCAAATCAGCCAATCGGATGAGAGCTACTGAAATCCTATTGGCTGTTCAAAACAGCCAATAGGATAAGAGCTACTGAAATTCTATTGGCTGATTTGAATAGCCAATAGGATTTCAGTAGCTCTCATCCGATTGGCTGATTTGAATTTGAAGGCTCAAATCAGCCAATAGGAATTCAAGGGACGCCATTTTTAATCCCGTACCTTGAATTCCTATTCAGTGTACTGCGGAGATCCTATGAAGAGGATCCTCCACCCTCCATGGCTCCGCGGTCGCCGGTCTTCAGTTCCAGGCTCGCCGGTCTTCAGTTCCAGGCTCGCCGGTCTTCAGTTCCAGGGTTGCCGGTCTTCAGCTCCACGGTCATCGGTCTTCAACTCCCCCCTCCGCGCCGGCTGGTTCCTGGAAGAAGAAAGAAGAGGTCGACGCTTGGAAGAAGACTTCACCGCCTGGAACAGGACCTTCTCCACCGGACTTCAGGACAGGTGAGGACCACTTGGGGGTTAGACTTAGGGTTTTTTGGGGGGTTTATTTTATTCAGCGAGGGTGGGCAGAAAAAGAGCTGAATGCCCTTTTAAGGGCAATGCCCCAAAAATGCCCTTTTCAGGGCAATGGGTAGTTTAGGGTTTTTAGTGTTAGGTTATTTTATTTGGGGCGGTTTGGTGGGTGGGGGGTTTTACTGTTAGGGGGGTTGTGTATTTTTTTGAAAAAGAGCTGATTATCTTGGGGCAATGCCCTGCAAAAAGCCCTTTTAAGGGCTACTGGTAGTTTATTAGATTAGGGGGTATTTTTATTTTGGGGGCCTTTTTTATTTTATATGGATTAGGTGTAATTTTTGTAAAATTTTGTAATTTTCTTTATTATTTTCTGTAATCTTAGATTTTTTTATTTTCTGTAATTGTAGCTTAAAGGGACAGTCTACTCCAGCATTTTGCTTAGACTGTCCCTTTAATTTATACTTAGTTTATTTGTATTTTTAAAGTAGTTTTAGTTTTTTTTTTATTTAATAGTAACTTTAGTATTTGGTTAATTAGGTAATGTGGGTTCATTTAGGGGGTGTTAGGTTAGGGGGGGGTTAGGTTTATTGCGTTGTGGGCTATGGCGGTTTAGGGGTTAATACTTGAATAGGTTTATTGCGTTGTGGGCTATGGCGGTTTAGGGGTTAATACTTAATTAGCTTTATTGCATTGTGAGCTATGGTGGTTTAGGGTTTAATACTTGAATAGGTTTATTGCGTTGTGGGTTAATGGGGGATTAAGGGTTAATAGTTTTTATAGGTAGTTTGCGAAGTTGGGGTTGGCGGATTTAGGGGTTAATAATAATTGAGTTATTACTTGCGGTGTGAGTTTAATGCCAGATATAGCGGTTAATAGTTTAATTAGGCTTATTGCGTTGTGGGGGGTTGTCGGTCTAGGGGTTAATACATTTATTATTAGTAGTGAGAGCGGGGGATTGCGGATATAGGGGAATTTAGGTGTCAGGCTTATTTTTGGGAGGCGTGTTAGACTTTTACGGAAGATTTGTTATTTTCTTTACTTTTCTTGGGCGCCGGTAGTTTCTAAAGTGCCGTAAGTCACTGGCGACTCCAGAAATTTGTATTTACGCTCATTTCTGGACATCGCTAGTTTATCAGACTTACGGCACTTTATGAACTGCCGGCGGGGTTTATGTAATACCCCGATGTGCGAGGTGAAATTATGGGCGGCGCGGGTTGCAGCGCTTGCATTGAAGCCTGCGCCGCATATATAATCGCACCCAAAGGCGTGCGAAAGCTACTCTGAGGTGTCAGAAAAAGGCTATACACTAGAAATAGTCCCACTAATCTCTCAAAAATTGTGTGATAAAAGTTAAGTATGAAAGACGGGTAAGGGCTAGCACTCCAAAGGAGCTATCTGACTAAGACAAGGTATTCAAAAGTGATTAAATATCACAACTATATTAAATGAGGTCCCAAGGATATAAATGATAAAATAATATACAATTTATTTAAAAAGTACATATAATAGACAGAAGTGTGCCGGCACTAATAACTAAAATTATATAAAAAGGTCAACTATATAGTTGTGCTAACAAATAAGATACTAAAATAAAGTATTTATAACAATATGAGCTGCTGAGGGTTAAAAATAAGGCCTAGACAGGCTAATAGAATAAAAAGTCCCTGTGGGGTAAATTCCATAAACGGATATATAAACCGTTCTGAAATTTTTCCGAAAGGGGTCAATCCTCTGATCTAGTGAAGTTATAGAGGCCTATTTATCAAGCAGTCAACCGCAAATACGCTGGAATTACGCAGCGTAATTGTGGCAAGCTTGATTCGCCTCATTTATCAAAGCCTACAGACCAGCAAAAGTTGAAATCTGTGACGTAACATACGATCCGCCGGTCTCAGTCCGACACAGATCGATGCTTACGTCATTACAGATGTTCTGAATGCAAATTCGGCACTATCTGACTACTTTTGCTAGTTATCAAATATCTAACAGGTACGCTCGCCACTATTCCGGCCCAGCGTGCCTGCTTTTCAATCCGCCGCCCTTAGGTGTAAGTTACAAAACAAATAAACATTAAGTTACACAAAATAAAAAATAATTTATCAAATATTTAAACTAATTACACCTAATCTAAGAGCCCTATGAAAATAAAAAAAGCCCCGCAAAATAAATAAAAAAACCCTACAATAAACTACCAATGGCCCTTAAAAGGGCCTTTTGCGGGGCATTGCCAAAATAAAAAATACAAATACCCCCCCAACAGTAAAACCCACCACCCACACAACCAACCCCCAAAATAAAAACCTAATCTAAAAAACCTAAGCTCCCCATTGCCCTGAAAAAGGCATTTGTATGGGCATTGCCCTTAAAAGGGCATTTAGCTCTTTTTCCTTGCCCAAACCCTAGTCTAAAAATAAAACCCACCCAATAAACCCTTAAAAAAACCTAACACTAACCCTCCGAAGATCCACTTACAGTTTCTGAAGACCCGACATCCATCCTCAATGAAGCCGGCAGAAGTCTTCATCCAAGCGGGCCAAAGTCTTTATCCAAGCCGGCAGAAGTCTTCATCCAGACGGCATCTTCTATCTTTATCCATCCGGCGCAGAGCGGCTCCATCTTCAAGACATCCGGTGCGGAGCATCCTCTTCAATCGACGTCTTCTTCAACAATGAAGGTTCCTTTAAATTATGTCATCCAAGATGGTGTCCCTTAGATTCCGATTGGCTGATAGAATTATATCAGCCAATCAGAATTAAGGTTGAAAAAATTCTATTGGCTGTTGCAATCAGCCAATAGGATTGAGCTTGCATTCTATTGGCTGATTGGAATAGCCAGTAGAATGCGAGCTCAATCCTATTGGCTGATTGGATCAGCCAATAGGGAGAAAGCTCAATCATGTTGGCTGATTGCAACAGCCAATAGGATTTTTTCAACCTTAATTCCGATTGGCTGATAGAAATCAGCCAATCTGAATCTAAGGGACGCCATCTTGGATGACGTCATTTAAAGGGAAACTTCATTCGGAAGAAGATGTAGAAAGAAGAGGATGCTCCGCGCCGCATGTCTTGAAGATGGACCAGCTCTGCGCCGGATGGATGAATATAGAAGATGCCGTCTGGATGAAGACTTCTGCCCGGTTGGATGAAGAATTCTGCCGGCTTCGCTGAGGACTTCTGCCGTTGAGGATGGATGTCAGGTCTTCAGAAACTGTAAGTGGATCTTCGGGGGTTAGTGTTAGGTTTTTTTAAGGGTTTATTGGGTGGGTTTTAATTTTAGATTAGGGTTTGGGCAAGGAAAATAGCTAAATGCCCTTTTAAGGGCAATACCCATACAAATGCCTTTTTCAGGGCAATGGGGAGCTTAGGTTTTTTTAGATTAGGTTTTTATTTGGGGATTTGGTTGTGTGGGTGGTGGGTTTTACTGTTGGGGGGGGTATTTGTATTTTTTTTTACAGGTAAAAGAGCTGATTTCTTTGGGGCAATGCCCTGCAAAAGGCCCTTTTAATGGACACTGGTAGTTTATTGTAGGCTAGGTTTTTTTTTATTTTGGGGTGCTTTTTTATTTTCATAGGGCTCTTAGATTAGGTGTAATTAGTTTAAATATTTGATAATTTATTTTTTATTTTGTGTAACTTATTGTTTATTTTTTTTGTAACTTAGTGTTTGTTATTTTGTGTAACTTAGTTGTTAGTTTTTTGTAATTTTTAAATTTTTAATAGTAGATTTAAATTATTTGAGTAGGGTTAGGTGTTTAAATATATAATATAGTTAATTTAAAGGGACACTGAACTCAACATTTTTCATTTGTGATTCAGATAGAGCATGCAATTTTAAGCAACTTTCCAACTTACTCCTATTATCAAATTTACTTCATTCTCTTGGTATCTTTATTTGAAATGCAAGAATTAAAGTTTAGATGCCGGCCCATTTTTGGTGAACAACCTGGTTTGTTCTTGCTAATTGGTGGATAAATTCATCCACCAATAAAAAGATGCTGTCCACAGTCTGAACCAAAAAAAAAAGCTTCTTTTTCAAATAAAGCTAGCAAGAGAACAAAGAAAAATTGATAATAGGAGTAAATTAGAAAGTTTTTTTAAAAATGCAAGCTCTATCTGAATCACGAAAGAAAAAATGTGGGTTTAGTGTCCCTTTAATGTGTAGTTTAATGTAATTTTAGTATAACAGCTAGGGTAGATTAATTAATAGTTTAATATAGTTTAATTTAAATCTAAAGGTAAGTTTTAATTTATTATAAGATAGGGATGAGTTAATATTTAATATAAACTTAGCGGGTTTTTAGGTTTAGGGGTTAATAGGTTAATGTAGTTTATGGCGATGTAGGGGGTTGGCGGTTTAGGGGCTAATAGGTTTAGTAAGTGGTAGTGATGTGGGAGGCCAGGGGTTTAGGGGTTAATACATTTATTTAGTTGCGGTGGGCTCCGGGAGCGGAGGGATAGGGGTTAATACATTTATTTAGTTGCGGTGGGCTCCGGGAGAGGAGGGATAGGGGTTAATACATTTAGTTAGTTGCGGCGGTGTCTGGGAATGGCGGAATAAGGGTTAATACGTTTATTAGAGTTGCTGCAGGCTCTGGGAGCAGTGGGATATGGGGTTAATAACTTTTTTTAGTTGCGGCGGGGTCGGGGAGCGGCGGGATAGGGGTTAAACATGTTTAGTATAGTGGAGGAGTTTATATAAAGCTGGGAAAAAGCCGAATAGCAGCGAGATCGATGACTGTTAGTTAACAACAGTCCGCTGCTCATCAACACGTTCTTGGTGCACAGCTTTTTGACAGCTTTTTATATAAATATCGAGAGCATATTAAGGTCTGCGGCCGCGATGTCAGGCGAGCATATTGGTGCCGTTGAATACAGCACAGTTGACGGCTTGATAAGTAGGCCTCATAGAGTCTGCCGCAAATAGCGGCGTTACCTTTAGTTGTTTTTTTCGTAGGTAGGGTTAAGTTGCGGTTTAGACGACCGATATTTTAGCAGTATTCATCTTTATTTGTTGTCCTCCAGACGGGTGTGAGACAAAAGCTCCTTTTTGCTGGTTTTCCCAACGCTGGGCTGTTTCAGACAATCTGTGTTCCGTATGGACAATCTGGAAGCCTTTGGTTTGAAACCTCCTGACGCTGTATGGACTATAGGGTATACCACAGTCAAACTGTGATTTCCAATGTAGCAGGGTGAAGAAACTTTCAGTGGCTAATGGAGTCCGTATACTGTGGGCACCACAACAGCAACGTGTGTATCTGTCCCTCATTATTTTGTACTGAGGGACACTTTGATATCCGTTCAGCCTAATGAACTCCTCCAGTTGTACAGGTGATAGAAAGAATGCATCTACGCGTTTCAGCCTTTATCAAGATGCTCACCTGTGCTCTGTTCTCCTTTTATAGCTTAACATGCTTAATTTATTGCATTTTTACTTTTACTTTAACATAATAATCACACTTTTCACCACCTTATGTTTATTTGTAAGTCACTACTTTTATTATTTAATCATAACTTTTTTATCCCTATAAACTCCAACCATACCAAAATTAGAAGTATAATTCATCTGAATACATTGGTCTACTTGTGCACAAACTTCCAACATTGCAATAGTTAAAGGATTACTTTCTGTTATAATTTTTAAGCTAAACAACTAACATATTAAAGTTAATAAACATTAATTAAAACCTACTGACCTATATTTTCTCCAAAACGAAGTTTCATAACGTTCTAAAATTTATATCTTTTATTCGCTGATGATGTCACGTTATCCTGCCCACTATTTTCAGCACTGCATGTTCAAAATACTTAAACCAATAACTTTGTGTTTAAAGCGCCATTTTGAAACCTAGGTATTGTAAACGGATTGGTACAGAGCAAAGGATACCCACGGAGTGGGTTTGGAAAACAATTACATTTGCAGACAAGATTTCTGATATACGGTAGAGATATGTTAATGAAATGCTATTGATAAAAAGCGTATTTGGGGTAGTTAGTTAGTAACAGGCATAGAAAATATTTACTTACAGTGGCCCTTTAATAGTTGCGCAATAAAATAAAATTGAAATAGACCATACTGAGAGACACTGCAAAGTGCTTGTGTGTAAGATTGCCAGTGACAGGCTATTAGATAGCCTTAATCAACTGATCGAGATGTGTGCATAAATATATTATTTACTAGTGCTATTTCGATATTCAACATATATCGATACATCAACTTTGCGTTTTTAATGTAAGAGGTTTGTGCACATTAATCATGATGAAAATTGTGTTATTTTTACTTTAAGTGCATACAAATGGCAACGTTGCTAATGTTGAACAGAGGATACTTAATATTTTGTCTAAAAACTAGTATTAATGTTTGTATAGTTAAAGTGACAAAAAAAATAACAGAAGTGGGTCATTTGTTTGATTTTTTCCTTATTATAACTAAATTGGAAAGTGTGTGCATATGTACATTTGTTATTGGAAATGCTGTCAAACTTATCATAGTACATACAATACATTTGTATTTGTTCACGCCTATTAGCATTCCTATTGGATAATGTCTGTATATCAGTGCTCACCTGGTGAACACCTGTAGATCTCTGATGAAGCGCATGTGAGCATGCGCGAAACGCATCAGAACCTGTGCACCTGCCTTGTACACTGTATAGTGCCCTACTTGTTTGTTTGAATAAACCACGTTGGTTACCTGTTCCAGTGCATCCTCGATCTTCTTTTTTCTTACATAAACTTATCATAGTGACAGTTAAATAAATAGATTCATTGTATTTAAGGCTAATATTAACTCTGCATATTCTGTTTAGCCCAGAGGCTGCGATGAGAATTTTTTTGTGAAAATTTTTCTGCAGTGTCTCTAAGGAGCTGGTGTTGCTGTGTTTGGTGCCCTTACTCGGTGTGCATGAGGACAGGTTCATGTACAGCCTCGCTGATGTCTGCTGTACGTTCCCACAGTGTCAGTTTGCCTAGGAACCTGCTCTACTGTACTGCTGGGGTCTATATGCTTATTTTACAGGGGCTGCTGCTCCATGCTTATACTGCCGATGTATAATATATAATTCCTAAAGGATGGCAATTAGTGTGTGTGTGTGTATATATATATATATATATATATATATATATATATATATATATATATATATATATATACAGGGAGTGCAGAATTATTAGGCAAGTTGTATTTTTGAGGATTAATTTTATTATTGAACAACAACCATGTTCTCAATGAACCCAAAAAACTCATTAATATCAAAGCTGAATAGTTTTGGAAGTAGTTTTTAGTTTGTTTTTAGTTATAGCTATTTTAGGGGTGATATCTGTGTGTGCAGGTGACTATTACTGTGCATAATTATTAGGCAACTTAACAAAAAACAAATATATACCCATTTCAATTATTTATTTTTACCAGTGAAACCAATATAACATCTCAACATTCACAAATATACATTTCTGACATTCAAAAACAAAACAAAAACAAATCAGTGACCAATATAGCCACCTTTCTTTGCAAGGACACTCAAAAGCCTGCCATCCATGGATTCTGTCAGTGTTTTGATCTGTTCACCATCAACATTGCGTGCAGCAGCAACCACAGCCTCCCAGACACTGTTCAGAGAGGTGTACTGTTTCCCCTCCTTGTAAATCTCACATTTGATGATGGACCACAGGTTCTCAATGGGGTTCAGATCAGGTGAACAAGGAGGCCATGTCATTAGATTTTCTTCTTTTATACCCTTTCTTGCCAGCCACGCTGTGGAGTACTTGGACGCGTGTGATGGAGCATTGTCCTGCATGAAAATCATGTTTTTCTTGAAGGATGCAGACTTCTTCCTGTACCACTGCTTGAAGAAGGTGTCTTCCAGAAACTGGCAGTAGGACTGGGAGTTGAGCTTGACTCCATCCTCAACCCGAAAAGGCCCCACAAGCTCATCTTTGATGATACCAGCCCAAACCAGTACTCCACCTCCACCTTGCTGGCGTCTGAGTCGGACTGGAGCTCTCTGCCCTTTACCAATCCAGCCACGGGCCCATCCATCTGGCCCATCAAGACTCACTCTCATTTCATCAGTCCATAAAACCTTAGAAAAATCAGTCTTGAGATATTTCTTGGCCCAGTCTTGACGTTTCAGCTTGTGTGTCTTGTTCAGTGGTGGTCATCTTTCAGCCTTTCTTACCTTGGCCATGTCTCTGAGTATTGCACACCTTGTGCTTTTGGGCACTCCAGTGATGTTGCAGCTCTGAAATATGGCCAAACTGGTGGCAAGTGGCATCTTGACAGCTGCACGCTTGACTTTTCTCAGTTCATGGGCAGTTATTTTGCGCCTTGGTTTCCACACGCTTCTTGCGACCCTGTTGACTATTTTGAATGAAACGCTTGATTGTTCGATGATCACGCCTCAGAAGCTTTGCAATTTTAAGAGTGCTGCATCCCTCTGCAAGATATCTCACTATTTTTGACTTTTCTGAGCCTGTCAAGTCCTTCTTTTGACCCATTTTGCCAAAGGAAAGGAAGTTGCCTAATAATTATGCACACCTGATATAGGGTGTTGATGTCATTAGACCACACCCCTTCTCATTACAGAGATGCACATCACCTAAAATGCTTAATTGGTAGTAGGCTTTCGAGCCTATACAGCTTGGAGTAAGACAACATGCATAAAGAGGATGATGTGGTCAAAATACTCATTTGCCTAATAATTCTGCACTCCCTGTATATATATATACACACATACATACATTCACACACATATACGGCATATTATTTATTTATTTATTACAACCTCAGAGTTGATTCCAGTAAAGAGATCTTAAAAAACAAAACAAAAAACACTTGAACAAAATAATAATAATAATAATAATACACACCCATTTAAAAAATAATTATGTTATACATCACAAAAGGCTGATGTTTTTCCCAAATGATTTAAAGGGATATTCACAGTATTCTGAAAAAGGCTTGGTAAGGGTTCACAACCCCATTTTTCCAATACTGTGCATATCCAATTAACATATTTGGTAACGTTTCAGCTTCTGTGATCTCAACCCACAATATAGAAATTATATATATATATATATATATATATATATATACACATACACACTCACCGTATACACACACAACATAAATATATATATATATATATATATATAAAAATAACTCATTGCGTAGTTCATTAACAAATATAGACAGGCCAGAGGCTTGTTTTCCCACAGAAAACCTCTGATTTGTTAATGAACTACACAATGAGTTATTTTTTCTATATTTTGTGCGTAGTAGAGGATTTTAAACTCGCCTTTTATCTCCCCCATATATATATATATACACACACCATATATATATATATATATATATATATACACACACCATATATACACAACATACACACACAACATATATACACACACAGCATATACATACACACACAACATATATACACACACCATATACACACACACGCAACATATATATACACACACAACATATATACACACACAGCATATACATATATGCACACACACAACATACACACAGTATACACACACACACAACATATATACACACACACACACAACATATATACACACACACACAACATATATACACACACACACAACATATATATACACACACACAACATATATACACACACACAACATATATACACACACACAACATATACATACACACACAACATATATACACACACACAACATATATATATATATACACACACACAACATATATATATACACACACAAAATATATACACACACAACATATATACACACACACCATATATACTGTGTGTATATATATATATATACACACACATACACACAACATATATACACACACACACCATATACACACATACATACACACACACACACCATACACACATACACAACCTTTACACACACACACACACCATATACACACATAATATACACACACAACATATACACACAGACACCATACACACAACATATACACACCATACACACATACACCATATACACACACACAACATATACACACACCATATACACACACACACAACATAAACATATACACACATTTATTAAAGAACAAACAAAATCTGTATGCTAAGTATTTTGGTTGGCTCCAATACTCCTAGAATACATGTGTTAAGCCCTGACTTACCTTTTCTGCAATGTGCTGTTACCCTGTACAGCAGTAAAGTTCAGGAAGTGGAAGGAAATTCAAAAGAGAGGAACGTAGCAAATATTTACATTGGGATGGAACGGAACAGTGACACCCGCAGGTAGAAATTAAAAGTGCAGGCAATAAGAACGCAGCTCGCACAGTGTTCTGCCTTGGGGCTGTTTAGCATAGTGTAGTAGGTTTGTGGCCAATTGGATACTTTGCAGGGTCTCTCAGTATGGTCTATTTCAATTTTATTTTATTGCGTAACTATTAACTATTGCATTTTTCCTTTTACTTTAACATAATAATCACACATTTCGCCACCTTATGTTTATATGTAAGTCACTCCTTTTATTATTTAATCAAGTTCTACATATAAATTTCTTATCCCTATAAACTCTAGCCGTACCAAAATTAGAAGTATAATTCATCGGAACACATTTGGTCTACTTGTGCACAAACTTCCAACATTGTATCCTAAATGGAATACACAGAGTTAATTTGTTTCATTCAATATACTGACAGCACAATGTACCAATAACTTACATTTCCGTTCCACACAACAGACCAATCAGGAGCTCAGTAGGACGGTTTATCAACCCTATAATAGTTCCAGTCAAACGGCGCACCAGACCCCTCTGAGGAAGCATATAAGTGAAACGCGATTGCGTCAGGGGCATCGTGTTCCATTTTTAACCAGCACTCTGTTAATTTTTGACTATTTTAACTGATTTATCTAAGTTGTTTTAAATACTTGGTGCACTTTATTGGGGGGAAGGATGGGGATGGGAAATATAGTATATTGAGTAAAAAAGTGGCTTATCTACCCTAATATAGAGCAATACAGGACACAGTTCCTAAAAAGAGACTCTTGTATTTACCAAATATTGTTGGCTCTGTCCTCCCCTTCCATTATACCTTCATATGTGATAGAAATCTATTAATTAGCAACTTTGAAGCATTTATTTACAAGTAATAATTACAGAGTTGTGATTTTAACCAATCTCTGGCATGCTAGATATAATTTAAATCTTTGCTGCCTTTTTAACTTTAACCAGTAAAAGTTACATTTTAAGTGGAAACATATAAATTCTATGTGTAGAAAGAGCATACTTTCCCTATTTTCTTAATATGACCCTTTTCTTTGATGCTCTTATACTATGTATTTCGGATGGATGTGGGGCTATCATTGTTGAATGTCGTAGTGTATGCCATAGTGAGAGGCAGTCTTTTATTATCAGGTTAGAGGAGGATATGGCAGAGATACAATGTCGTAGTATCCAGATCAGAACTGGCAGGTAGATATTGTGTGGGAGGGATGCTTGCTTTATCTCATACCACCTAGGATACTCTTTAGCAGTACCCCATCCAGATATATGGGTCAGCATGGCTGCCTCATAGTACTTTTTAAGGTTAGGGAGGCTCAATCCTCCCATGTCAATCGGTGCTTGGAATATCTGCCGGGCTATTTGAGGCCGCGTATTAGCCCATATATATGTGTTTAGGATGGATTGGTATTTGTCTAAGAGCACTGTTGGCAGGTTTAGGGGTAAACATCTGAAAAGATAGGTGAGTTTTGGGAGAAGCATCATTTTAAAAGAGGATATTCTACCTAGCCATGATACTTCTTCATAACTGAAGACTGTGACTGTTTGTAAAAGTGGGTTGTAATTGGTTGAGATAACCTGTGGGAAGTCATGGGATAGATGTACCCCCAGATGTTTAATTCCTTTTTTATTCCATTTAAATTTATGTTGAAGCTGTAAAGTCTTAAGTTGGGTATCTTGTATATTTAAAGGGTATGCCTCTGTCTTGTCTACATTTAATTTGTAATATGAAAGTGTGCTGAACAACTGAAGTAGGTTAAATAGCTGTGGTAAAGACGATTGTGGTTCCATTAAGAAAACCGTTAAGTCATCTGCAAAGAGGCTAAGCTTCTGATATGTACCATGAATATATATGCCTTTTTTGTCCTTATTTGATCGTATGGCCATCGCTAAAGGCTCAATAGCTAGTACGAAAAGTATTGGAGAGAGTGGGCATCCCTGTCGGGTACCATTCTGTAGTGCAAAGGGGTCAGAGCAAAATCCCGGGCCCCTAACTCTGGCTGTAGGGTTAGAGTATAGGGCACCCACTGCGTTCCTAAATATTCCAAGGAGTCTCACAACGTCAAGAACTGTCATCATGTATACTCAGCACACCATGTCAAATGCCTTCTCTGCATCGAAAGACAGGGTGAGCAGGGGTACTTTCCATCTCTCTGCCTCTGCAAAAATATTAAGGAGGCATCTTGTGCTATCAGTTCCTTGGCGATTAATTAAAAATCCCACCTGCTCTCTATGGATTATTTCTGGTAGTAGCGGGCCCAGTCTAGTAGCTAGAATTTTTGCAAACACGTAAATGTCAACATTAATTAGCAAGGTAGGTCGGTAGCTATGGCATAGTTGAGGGTCTTTGCCCTCTTTGGGTATTGTCAAGACCGTCGCCTCTAGAAACTCGAGTGACAGAGAGCCTGTCTCTAGAGTTCTGGTTAATAATCTCTGGATATATAAAGCTAGCAGATGGACATACGTTTTAAAGAATAGGGGGGTATAGCCGTCCAGACCTGGGGCCTTATGCAGCTTAAGTGTCTTGATCGCCCTCTTTACTTCTAAGATAGAGATAGTGTCGTGAGATGTGCCACTTTTTGTTCCTCGAGCTTTGGAAGATTAAGCGAGTTTAGGAAGTCTACTATAGTGTGTTGGTCTGCTTGTATAGTATCTAGGTGGGTGTTCAGGTTGTATAAGGAGCTGTAATGTTTCCTAAAGTCTTTATCTTTATGCGAGTGTATGACTCTGTCAATGGATTGTATCTTTTGGATTCTAGATAATTTAGTGCGGTCCCTAAGTATAGTATACGGAGTCTCAGTAGGTTATCTTTGACCCTAAGTATCTCCTTGGCTGTAATTTCTGCTCTAAGGGCTCCTATACGGGTGGCCAGTGTAGGAGTAGGGTTATTTTTGTTCTTTCTTTCTATGTTCCGCAGGTTCCCAAATAGTTGTGCCAAGGCCCCACTTTCTCTTCTTAGTTGTGCTGCTCTCTTAAACAGTGTCCCCATAACGTAGGCTTTCATGGTTGCCCAAAGGGTCTCATCTGAAACTGAGCCGTTGTCATTGAGCTCAAAGTACTCCTGTAAGTCTGTAGCTGTCTGTGTCGTCCAGGGGTCTGCAATGAGGCAGTTATGGAGTTGCCATGAGCGAGCAGCACCCTCCGAATTGGAGGGGTTTAGGGTAGTAATTACCATATCATGATCTGACCAGGGACAGATGGCTATCTTTGCATCTTTAACTTTGTCAAGGGTCCAGGAGTCACTAAAGATGGCATCTATGTGGGAGTAAGTATGGTGTGTAGTCGAGTAAAATGTGTAGTCGGAGTCTGTAGTGTGAAGACATTGCCATATGTCAAAAAGATTGTGTTTAAGCATAATGTTTCTAAATCTCTTATATAGAAGGGAAACCTTAGGGTCAATTACTTTTTCCCCAGGGGTCTTTCTATCTAGTGCTGGGTCCCATGTAGTATTATAATTTCCTGCAATGAGAAGTGATCCTCTCAATCTGATCTACCTTAAGGAGCACTTGTCTCAAAAATGTGTTTTGATGGTCATTCGGAGCATATATATTCACCAGCGTATATAAGACGTCGTTTAGCTTACATACTATGATGAGGTATCGGCCTTCGGCATCTCTGTCTATAGTTATCGGTGAGTATGACACATTTATATGGAAAAGTATTGCCACTCCTCTTCTTTTTTTTTTTTTGGTGTAGGAGGCCGTCTCGCAAATTGGGTATAAGGGAGAAGTGTATGAAGGGAGGGGTCTGTCCAGTGGGTCTCATGCAGGAATGTAACATCTGTTTTATGGTGTTTGAGGTACCTTAGTAATAGGCTCCGCTTCATAGGCGTGTTTAGTCTCTTGTCGTTAAGGTTGGAGAGCGTTAGGGGCTGCATTTATATGAGTGTATGAAACAGTAGTGTAGGTCGCTGAGTATCAGTCTGGGGGAAAGGGGAGAGGAGGGGGGAAGAAGAGAGAAAGGAAACAAGCATGTCATTATAAACATTTGGTTACACAGTTTAACAATCATAGAGTATTGAATGATGGTCAGCGCAAAGTCGCACTGCCCAAGGTTATCCTGGAGGTTCCTTTTCTGAGCCTCCAGGATAACGAGAAAACAAGTTTACATATACTTAAGTGGGAGGGGGAGAAGGGCCTGTATCTGCAGTATTAATTTGGCAGTAAGTCCCAAGGGTATAGGACAACTATTATACATGCATGTTAGGAAATATTTCTATAGTCATGCGGGGCCCTGGGTGCATAAACCAATGGGTTCCCTCAGGGGTATTACAGCAATCATCCTGTAAACATATAAACAACAAGATAACCAAACATATAAAAACAGACATTTAGGAGGAGTCGGAGGTTAGGTATCTCCTGCCCTCCGCTGGTTTTAAATAGATTATAAAGGATACATAGTGAAGTCCACTGTAGTCAATCTGAATTAAGAGGGTGTAAAGTAACATGGGTTTTGGAAGTCCAGGATAAGCAGGCTCTTTTGGTGGTTGAGTATGGGCTGAGAGGTCTGGGGTTTTGTTTTTCATATTGACATTTATCAGTTTATTCTTAAAGGAAAAGCAGTGCAGGCGTACTACATCTCTTGGTTTATCTGCTGCAACTGCGCTTGGCCTAGCCACTCTGTGTGCTCTGTCAATCATTCAGTCAGGGTCAGTGGCTTCTGGTACCATTTCCTTAAAGAGTTATTTCAAAAATGCTTACAGGTCTTGCAGGAGAATTGTCTCATGGATCCCCCGGATACGGAGGTTGTTTCTCCTAGACCTGTCCTCAAGGTCAGCAAACTTTGCCCCAAGTGAGGATATTTGTGAAGATAGGCTCTCTGAGTAGGCCAAGAGATTCATGTGATCAATGATGAGATCCTCCTGTTTTTGCTCAAGAGCATTTGTTCTGTCTCCTATGAAGGCGATGTCTCGTTTGAGTTCTGCAGTTGATTTCTCAAATTTCTTGGACAGGGAGTCATGGTGGCCTGCTAGCAATGTTTTAATAGTGTAAATTATAGGTGATGAGTCATTAGAGGTTGCCCCCTTGTTACTACGGAATGATGTTGGTGAATCCCTAAGATTGGTCTCAAGGGGGATGTTTGAGTCTGAGAGTTCATCATCTGAGCCGCCTGGCTGTGTTGATAAAGTGAGATAAAAAGTGATCCATCACTGTTTTCTTCTGAGTGTGAGGCAGCTTTGTTTTCTTTCTTTGATTGTGCGCCATTTGAGGTGTGTTCAGGTACAGGTGTCAGATTTTATAAATTCAACCGTTGCAGGAAGTAGATGCTGCTATCTGGTATGTTACTTCTCAGTATTGTTATGGGGCACCCATCCATTTGGAGGAGTAAGTCGTTAGTTGTTAATTTAATGCACCCAGTTGTACTTCATGCTTGTGACTGGGTATATCAGTTGTGTCTATAGGTTGATCAAGCACCCTTCCATTAGGGCTATTGTTTTAGAGGTATATAGGGATTACATCTCTTATGTGGGCATCCACTTGGCAAGGGTGTTAGGGTGTCTGAACTGATTTGCTGGAAATTCCTCTTCTCCCCAGGCCGAATCTCAGCTGTAGTTTGGTGTATTTGCTTAAAGACTTTGCAATCCGAATTTCCTCAATTGCCACTTAGTCTGTCTTATGGGTGGTAGTTATGTGAGGTCAGGAAGTCTGTGATAATGACCTACACTCCTCTCAAGGGAATGGTTGTCTACTATTGACGAAGCAGGGAAAGGGAGTTGAGGATATGACCCACCTGTTGTGAGCAGGTGGGATATGGGAGAGAGTGTTGTCAGATGTGGTTATGGCCTCACAGTTTGCTTTTATTCCTCAGTTTCCCTTTATGGTGTTTGCACAACAGAAAATAATTGTTTCTAGTTAAGGCCCAGTAGCACCTGGAGTAGCGTAGGGTTTAGGTATTGGTTAGGCCTTGAGTATCGTGATGTCTGTTTATGACACTGTGGTTGGTGCTGAGTGTGGATTACTCGGGTAGGGCTAAGGAAAGTGTGGAGTTGGAGTTAGGCCCACTTACCCTTCAGTAGCTCCTTGTCACAGTGTAGGCGCAAGCAATAGGCACCTAGAATTATAGTTCAATCTCTTGCTTTCCCTTAGGTTCTCCATCAGCTGTTGTAGTAGCTAACTCCGGTGCGGATCTCCAGCTCTCCGGATGCGGGTATGTGACTTAGGGCTGATCTGGCGGTCCTTCACTAGCAAGTGTGCAGGCCTCTCTAGCAAGGTGCTCAGGCAGTGCCGCGGCTGTCAGCCTTATGTCTCTGAGGGTATCCAAGTTGTGAGGAGCGTGGAGTCCGGTCTTCAATCTGGCCTACTTTCTCAGTACAGTTGCTGTATCACCTCCGGAGCGGAGCACCGACCCTCCGGAGGTATGCATGTGTCTGTAGGCCTCAGTTGTCGACTCACGTGATGCTGCGAGGCGTGTAGGCCTCTTTAGTAGGATGTGTAGCATTGTGGCGATCAGCCTTTTTTCAGGACCCAGATCCTCCCTGGCCTTACTGTTCAAGTGTGTCTTCGATCTGTGAGCCTCTGCCAATACTTGGTTGTCCTCAGTAGGCCTTTTGGGTAATCTGATCTGCGTCGCAACCTATTACTCTCTGAGATCGGGTCTTATGCGGCGGAAAGAAACCGCAAAAAGTGTCACCCTAGTTGCGTAGGTATCTCTTAACCTCCCACTCTGATTATGTGCTGTTAGAAAGGCTTATTTCTCAAAAATAACTGGCTATTTTAACACTTCCAGACAGAGCTGTCTGAACAAACGTCTTGTCCTTTTGGCGCCAAGCTCTGCCCCCGTATTTATTTCATTTTTATCCCTATATCTACTAGTGCACCAAATTTGAAGCAGTAATATTGTCCCCTTGCTTTGTAATGAGAGACAAAGATGTAACATAATCCATAATACAGAAGTACTTTTATTATGTAATATGCATCATTCTCTTGCAGAATTCTTCATGCCACCATTTCATTGCCAAATGCGATCAAATAAGAAAAAAAATCGTTAATTTTTCACAAACTTTGGGTTTCTAACTTTATTTACATACTGCTTGTGCAATCATGGTACACATGGTTGTAAAAGCTTCTCTGGGAAGCCCCTTTGTTCAGCAATAGCAGACATATATGGCTTTGCCATTGCTTTTTGGTAATTAGAAGGCTGCTAATTGCAGCTGCGCACCACACTTCTATTCCCGACAGTGAAGGGGTTAATTAGGTATCTTAAAAGGTTCATTTTAGAGCCCCCCCCCCACACTGGTCACCCCAGTCTTAAGTAATGCCAGACAGTCTGCCAATATAAAAATGTAAGATTTTTTTTATTATATTTTTGCAGGGTATTATACCCCCTTACCCTCCAACCTCCCTGATCCCTTCCAAACATCTCTCTAATCCCCCCTCTAACTAGTGTCTGCCATCTTAGATACTGGCAGCTGTCTGCAAGTACCTATAATATCCCTTTATGTATTTTTCTTATTTTTATTTTTTTCTGGTGTGCAGTGGTCCCACAACCTCTCCCCTCCAGCGATCGCAAGTTAATGACCCCCCAACCCCTTTTTCTGTAGTGTAGATGCCCCATCCCTCCCTGTTCATTTTTATTTTCTGTAGCGTAGGGCCCTCCCAATCCCTCCCTCCTATTACAAAACATAAACATGTTTACATTTACAAAACACACATTATATGTTCTGTAAACATGTTTTGAAAATATGCTTAGATTTGCATTAACTGGTGATGAATGTTCAAAGGCAGCAAGCCTAATACTTCCCTATGTAAGGCACAACGCCACTTGTCTGTACAGCGAGGGATAGCTCACTTTTAAAAAAAAAAAAACATTTCACCCAAGAGCTTTGCAATCCTAAAATTAAAAGGGACATGAAACCCACATTATTTCTTTCATGATTCAGAAAGAGAATACAATTTTAAACAACTTTCCAATTTACTGCTATTGTTTAATTTGCTTCCTTCTCTTGTTATCCTTTGCTGAAAGGTTTATCTAGGAAAGCTTAATAGCAGCAAAAAATCTAGGTTCTAATTGCTGATTGGTGGCTGCATATACAGTAAATACAGATTGTCATTGGCTCATCCATGTGTTCAATTAGAACCCAGTAGTGCATTGCTGCTCCTTCAACAAATGATACCAAAAGAATTCAGCAAATTTGATAATAGAAGTAAACTGGAAAGTTGTTTAAAATTGTATGTTCTACCTAAATCATGAAAGAATATATTTGGGTTTCATATCCCTTTAACATTTCTTGTGGCCCAGGCGATATTTTGATCTTCGGGCCCTTTGTCTCACTGTTTACTTCTCTTTCTTTGTTATACACTCAGTGGGCTGGAAGTTAAAGGGACAGTAAACCTTAAAAATAATGTTATATAATTCTGCACATAGTGCATAATTATATAACATTATATTAGCCAAATATTAATTAAACGTAAATAAAAAGAGAGAAGCGCTCAACCTGGAAACGAACAATAGCATAATAGCTTGTTCTATGGCTAGTTACCACCCAAGAAGCAGCCTCTTTTTGCTCAACATGTGCCTTTCACAGAGAAAAACTTTCCTGAAGCATATCAGTCTGATCCTGACTTCACAGTACAGTCCAGCCCCGAAATACCAGGCAATTCTTCTCTGAACGAGAGAAACAGCAAAACCCCAGACGTACGTTTCGGCCTATTGTGGGCCTCGTCAGTGAGGTGCAGCCATATCCCTCTAGGCACACTGAGCAACGGGGCCACGTCTGGATTCCCGCATCACACTTAGGGAGACTTCCCAAAATGTCATAATTTGCATAAATAAAAAGAGAGAAGCGCTCAACCTGGAAACGAACAATAGCATAATAGCTTGTTCTATGGCTAGTTACCACCCAAGAAGCAGCCTCTTTTTGCTCAACATGTGCCTTTCACAGAGAAAAACTTTCCTGAAGCATATCAGTCTGATCCTGACTTCACAGTACAGTCCAGCCCCGAAATACCAGGCAATTCTTCTCTGAACGAGAGAAACAGCAAAACCCCAGATGTACGTTTCGTAATTCTTTTATTAGAAAAATAATCATATATGCATATATACAAAATAAAATCATAATAACAAATGCAAACAAAATATCTCTTGTTGCAAAACTGAAATATTAACCACATTTTTGTCATCAGAAAAAAATCAAAATGCAAACATTAAACTTAAATAATCATACAAAATAAAATTAAACATATTTCAAATACAAACAAAAACAAACTGGAGGGAAAAAAAAATAAATAAATAAATAATCCAATCCCTCCACTTCTTTGTCTTCCAGATGCCTTCAGAATCTAATTCCCCATATCGCCTCCTATCAAAAGAAAAATACAAAAACAGCTTCCCACGGATCATACCCACACAATTACCTACAGTAACTACCTCTTTCTTAAAAATCAAAATATTACGCACATCCCACAACACCTCCTTCACACAACATGCCAACAACCATATCAATCTTGCTTTCTCCTTTTCCACACCACTTCCACACAAACCATACATCATCATATTAAAAGTAAAAAACTGCACTCCAGTCAAACCCTTAATCATCCTTTTCAAACTTCTCAAAACATCCCTAGCATACTCACAATTCCAAAACAAATGAATAACACTCTCGCTTTGAAAACAACCATCTCTAGGACACACTTCTGAAGCAACTAAACGACGCATTCTCTGAAAATCCCTTGTTGGCAAACACTTATGCACACTCATCCAACTAATATCTTTCTGCCTATTCATCAAATACTTATTACACACATTTTTCCATACCAACACACATTCATTTTCATTCAAACCCCCAATCAACTCAAGACCTTCCTTCTTCTCCAACATTTTCAACACCATTCTGTTTGCACACCACATCTCCCTACTAACATTCTCCAAACCATATTTTTTAATCCAACATTCCACCCTTACATAAAACCACGGAACAGCAAAACATACCGGTTTCTTTCTATCAATCTCAAATAAACCATATCGTCTTAAAACATTTCCACAAGCATACTTTACCATACAACCAGCCATGCTATCCTTACCACTCAGAACCACACACCTACTAACATATTTCACAGCCAAAAATCTCTCCACATTTGGAAAACCCTTACCACCAACATTCTTACTCTTAACAACAACATCTCTTTTCAAACGCTCCATACCAGAACTCCAGAAAAAAGAAAACAACACTCTCAAAATTCTCTGAAAAATCCTCTCAGGTGGCGGAAAAACTAACGCCAAATATAACATAATAGGGATCAAAACCAATTTAATAACCAACATTTTTCCTTCCAAAGATAAAGTCCTTAAAGACCAAAACTGAAGTTTTCTACTCACTTTATCAAAAACATTCTCCCAACTTTCCAAGCCTTTCAAATCCACATCAAATTTCACACCCAACACCTCAATTGCACCTTCAGTCACAGGCCATCCACAGGAATCAATCTCCCTATCATTACCAAAAACTTTAACTTTACACTTATTCCAATTAACTCTGAAACCACTTGCCATACAAAAACATTCAACTAAAGTTTTCACCCTCCTCAAACCAGCCTGAGTCTCACATACCACACTCACATCATCCATATACCCAATCACTTTTAAACACCTTCCATTACTACCAGGAACACTCACACCTCTAACTAATTTATCCTTCCTCAAACTAGTTAATAATGGCTCAATGACACAGGAGACAAAGGACATCCTTGACGCACTCCAGATTTAACACAAAATTCCTCAGTCAAAAAACCATTAACCTGGACTTGACTCACAATATCACTATACAAACATTTAAACCATCCAATAATCTTACCAGAAAAACCTAAACGTTCTAAAACATGAAACATAAAATCATGCACTACCCTATCATACGCTTTTTCAAAATCCACAATCGCAACAGCAACAGACCTCATCCTCTCCCTCACATACCACAGTACATCACGTAGTAACAACAAACTTTCAGAAATCTGACGCCCAGGAACAGCACACACTTGCTCTTCACCCACAACCTTAGCAATCACTCCACGCATTCTATTTGCCAACACCTTTGCAATAACCTTATAGTCAACATTCAACAACGTAATCGGCCTCCAATTCCTCAAATCTCTCTTATCACCCTTTTTAAATAACAAAACAATCAAACCTTTCCTCATTGAAACAGGCAAAACATTCATTCTAAAAACAAACTTACAAACATCAAACATATCCACCCCAATCAAATTCCAAAAACAAGTATAAAATTCAACAGGCAAACCATCACAACCAGGTACCTTCCCATTCTTAAAACTCCTAACAACCTCTGCAATCTCATCCAAACTTAGATCCCTTTCTAACAAATCATTATCATATTTTTCCAACTTAACCTCAATGTTTTCCAACAACTCATTTTCCAATAAAACATCTCTTGTTTTTTCTTTATACAGCTCACTGTAAAACTCATGAACTTCACGCAAAACACCATCCGTACCATTAACTTCACACTCAACCTTATCAAAAACACTAACAAAACCATTCTTTCCTTCAAAAGCTTTCTTAAAAAAATATTTACTACAAGACTCATCCTTTTCCATTTTCTCCAATCTTGCCATAAAAACAATTTTCTTTCCTTTTTCATACATACACTTTTTAATTATCTTTCTTGCTTCAGCAATTTCCTCATGCACATCAATACCACAATTTCTCAATTCATACAAATACAACAACCTCAGATACCATTTATCATACAACTCCCTTTCCATTCTAGCTTTCTCACAGCCTTTCTTAATAAAAAACCTCTTTATTTCCACCTTCAACCATTCCCACCACATAAGCACATTACTAAAATCACATTTTCTTTCACGCCACCTTTCATACATCCAAACAAACTGACGCTTAAACTTCTCATCTTCTAACAAATCCACATTCAGTTTCCAAACACCCTTACCGTACTTGATCTTCAAATCACAATTCACCTTACACATCAAAAGGGCATGATCCGTAAAGGGCATCCGTTTTAAAGAAAAATCATCAACACATAAAAATTTAGATAAAAAACAAAAATCAATTCGAGATTTTATCCCACCACTATCACTAAAGAAAGTAAAACCCTCCCCTGAAAAAGAAACAGACCCGAAGGCATCCTTCAAACCGAAAGATTTAAGCAAATCAAGTAAAAACTTCCCTGAGCTATCCAACCTACAATCACTCCCACCCTCTCTGTCCCCATTCTTAATAATACAATTAAAATCCCCAACCAAAAAAGTTGGCTGCTTCTAGGGTGGTAACTAGCCATAGAACAAGCTATTATGCTATTGTTCGTTCCCAGGTTGAGCGCTTCTCTCTTTTTATTTATGCAAATTATGACACTTGGGGAAGTCTCCCTAAGTGTGATGCGGGAATCCAGACGTGGACCCGTTGCTCAGTGTGCCTAGAGGGATATGGCTGCACCTCACTGACGAGGCCCACAATAGGCCGAAACGTACGTCTGGGGTTTTGCTGTTTCTCTTGTTCAGAGAGGGATTGCCTGGTATTTCGGGGCTGGACTGTACTGTGAAGTCAGGATCAGACTGATATGCTACAGGAAAGTTCTTCTCTGTGAAAGGCACATTTTGAGCAAAAAGAGGCTGCTTCTAGGGTGGTAACTAGCCATAGAACAAGCTATTATGCTATTGTTCGTTCCCAGGTTGAGCGCTTCTCTCTTTTTATTTATGCAAATTATGACACTTGGGGAAGACTCCCTAAGTGTGATGCGGGAATCCAGACGTGGACCCGTTGCTCATTGTGCCTAGAGGGATATGGCTGCACCTCACTGACGAGGCCCACAATAGGCCGAAACGTACGTCTGGGGTTTTGCTGTTTCTCTTGTTCAGAGAGGGATTGCCTGGTATTTCGGGGCTGGACTGTACTGTGAAGTCAGGATCAGACTGATATGCTACAGGAAAGTTCTTCTCTGTGAAAGGCACATTTTGAGCAAAAAGAGGCTGCTTCTAGGGTGGTAACTAGCCATAGAACAAGCTATTATGCTATTGTTCGTTCCCAGGTTGAGCGCTTCTCTCTTTTTATTTATGCAAATTATGACACTTGGGGAAGTCTCCCTAAGTGTGATGCGGGAATCCAGACGTGGACCCATTGCTCAGTGTGCCTAGAGGGATATGGCTGCACCTCACTGACGAGGCCCACAATAGGCCGAAACGTACGTCTGGGGTTTTGCTGTTTCTCTTGTTCAGAGAGGGATTGCCTGGTATTTCGGGGCTGGACTGTACTGTGAAGTCAGGATCAGACTGATATGCTACAGGAAACTTCTTCTCTGTGAAAGGCACATTTTGAGCAAAAAGAGGCTGCTTCTAGGGTGGTAACTAGCCATAGAACAAGCTATTATGCTATTGTTCGTTCCCAGGTTGAGCGCTTCTCTCTTTTTATTTATGCAAATTATGACACTTGGGGAAGTCTCCCTAAGTGTGATGCGGGAATCCAGACGTGGACCCGTTGCTCAGTGTGCCTAGAGGGATATGGCTGCACCTCACTGACGAGGCCCACAATAGGCCGAAACGTACGTCGGGGGTTTTGCTGTTTCTCTTGTTCAGAGAGGGATTGCCTGGTATTTCGGGGCTGGACTGTACTGTGAAGTCAGGATCAGACTGATATGCTACAGGAAAGTTCTTCCCTGTGAAAGGCACATTTTGAGCAAAAAGAGGCTGCTTCTAGGGTGGTAACTAGCCATAGAACAAGCTATTATGCTATTGTTCGTTCCCAGGTTGAGCGCTTCTCTCTTTTTATTTATGCAAATTATGACACTTGGGGAAGTCTCCCTAAGTGTGATGCGGGAATCCAGACGTGGACCCGTTGCTCAGTGTGCCTAGAGGGATATGGCTGCACCTCACTGACGAGGCCCACAATAGGCCGAAACGTACGTCTGGGGTTTTGCTGTTTCTTTTGTTCAGAGAGGGATTGCCTGGTATTTCGGGGCTGGACTGTACTGTGAAGTCAGGATCAGACTGATATGCTACAGGAAAGTTCTTCTCTGTGAAAGGCACATTTTGAGCAAAAAGAGGCTGCTTCTAGGGTGGTAACTAGCCATAGAACAAGCTATTATGCTATTGTTCGTTCCCAGGTTGAGCGCTTCTCTCTTTTTATTTATGCAAATTATGACACTTGGGGAAGTCTCCCTAAGTGTGATGCTGGAATCCAGACGTGGACCCGTTGCTCAGTGTGCTTAGAGGGATATGGCTGCACCTCACTGACGAGGCCCACAATAGGCCGAAACGTACGTCTGGGGTTTTGCTGTTTCTCTTGTTCAGAGAGGGATTGCCTGGTATTTCGGGGCTGGACTGTACTATGAAGTCAGGATCAGACTGATATGCTACAGGAAAGTTCTTCTCTGTGAAAGGCACATTTTGAGCAAAAAGAGGCTGCTTCTAGGGTGGTAACTAGCCATAGAACAAGCTATTATGCTATTGTTCGTTCCCAGGTTGAGCGCTTCTCTCTTTTTATTTATTATTTAAACGTAATTTCCCCTATTCATTTTTAAAAGAAAGCGCTGTTTCACAGACCCGCTATCTGCTCTCTGCTGAGCGGGTCTGTTATATTTCCTCAGCGCATCGGGCCAGCTGTATAGTCACAGCCTGGCCCGACCGCGCCATAAGACTAAGTGCAGCTCGCTCCTGTCACAGGAATAGGGGAAATTACGTTTAAATAATATTTGGCTAATATAATGTTATATAATTATGCACTATGTGCAGAATTATATAACATTATTTTCTCCAACATTGGTGTGTCCGATCCACGGCGTCATCCATAACTTGTGGGAATATTCTCCTCCCCAACAGGAAATGGCAAAGAGCACAGCAAAAGCTGTCCATATAGTCCCTCCCAGGCTCCGCCCCCCCCCCAGTCATTCTCTTTGCCGCTCTGAACAAGTAGCATCTCCACGGAGATGGTGAAGAGTATGTGGTGTTTAGTTGTAGTTTTTATTCTACTATCAAGAGTTTGTTATTTTAAAATAGTGCTGGTATGTACTATTTACTCTGAAACAGAAAGAGATGAAGAGTTCTGTTTATGAGAGGATTATGATTTTAGCAGCAGTAACTAAAATCGATTGCTGTTCCCACACAGGACTGTTGAGCTGAGAGAACTTCAGTTGGGGGGAACAGTTTGCAGACTTTTCTGCTTAAGGTATGACTAGCCATTTTTCTAACAAGACTGTGTAATGCTGGAAGGCTGTCATTTTTCCCCTCATGGGGATCGGTAAGCCATTTTCTTAGTCTCAAACAGAATAAAGGGCTTATTAGGGGCTATAAACTGGTAGACACTTTTATGGGCTAAATCAATTGCTTTATTTAGGTATTATATACAGTTTGAAGTTGAATTTCACACTTTTATAACTCTGGGGAACGTTTTTTACGTCAGGCACTTGTTTAGACACCTTCCCAGTCAGGAAGGGCCTTTCTCTGTAGTAGGCAGAGCCTCATTTTCACGCCATTACTGCGCAGTTACTTTTGAGATCAGTACATGCAGCTGCATGTGTGTGGGTCTGGAATTCATTGAAAAGGTTCCTAGAAGGCTTCATTTGGTATCGTATACTCCCCTGGGATTGGTGAAGTCGCAGCAAAGGCTGGGGCTGGGACTGTAAGGGGGTTAAAATTGTAAACGGCTCCGGTTTCCACATTTTAAGGGTTAACAGCCTGAAATTTGGGGTGCAATGCTTTGAATGCTTTAAGACACTGTGGTGAAAATTTGGTTAAGATTGGATAATTCCTTCATAGTTTTTCACATATTCAGTAATAAAGTGTGCCCTGTTTAACATTTAAAGAGACAGTAACGGTTTTGTTTTAAAACGGTTTTTGTACTTTATTAACCAGTTTAAGCCTGTTTAACATGTCTGTGCCTTCAGATAGATAATGTTCTGTATGTATGGAAGCCAATGTGTCTCCCCCTTCTAATATGTGTGATAATTGTGCCATAGCGTCCAAACAAAGTAAGAACAGTACTGTCACAGATAGTAAAGTTGCCCAAGATGATTCCTCAGATGAAGGGAGTAGACATAGTTCTACATCATCTCCTTCTGTGTCTACACCAGTTTTGCCCATGCAGGAGACCCCTAGTACTTCTAGCGCGCCAATGCTTGTTACTATGCAACAATTGACGGCAGTAATGGATAACTCCATAGCAAATATTTTATCCAAAATGCCAGCATTTCAGAGAAAGCGCGATTGCTCCGTTTTAAACACTGTAGAGCAGGAGGGCGCTGATGATAATTTTTCTGTCATACCCTCACACCAATCTGAAGTGGCAATGAGGGAGGTTTTGTCAGATGGGGAAATTTCTGATTCAGGAAGAATTTCTCAGCAGGCAGAACCTGATGTTGTGACATTTAAATTTAAATTAGAGCATCTCCGCGCACTGCTTAAAGAGGTGCTATCCGCGGGTGGCGGACATAGTGAATAAGGAGTGGGAGAAGCCAGGCATACCTTTTGTCCCTCCTCCTATATTTAAGAAATTATTCCCTATGGTCGACCCCAGAAAGGACTTATGGCAAACAGTCCCTAAGGTCGAGGGGGCGGTTTCTACACTAGCCAAACGCATGACCATTCCTATTGAGGACAGTTGTGCTTTCAAAGATCCTATGGATAAAAAATTGGAGGGTTTGCTTAAAAAGATTTTTGTACAGCAAGGTTACCTCCTTCAACCTATTTCGTGTATTATTCCTGTCACTACAGCAGCGTGGTTCTGGTTCGAAGAACTAGAAAAATCGCTCAGTAGAGAGACTCCGTACGAGGAAGTTATGGACAGAATTCACGCACTTAAGTTAGCTAATTTTAGATGCCGCTTTGCAGTTATCGAGATTAGCGGCGAAAAATTCAGGGTTTGCAATTGTGGCGCGCAGAGCGCTCTGGCTAAAGTCTTGGTCGGCGGATGTATCTTCCAAGACAAAATTGCTTAGTATCCCTTTCAAAGGTAAGACCCTCTTTGGGCCAGAATTTAAAGAGATTATTTCAGACATCACTGGGGGTAAGGGCCATGCCCTCCCACAAGATAGGCCTTTCAAGGCTAAGAATAAGTCCAATTTTCGTTCCTTTCGCAATTTCATGAATGGACCGCCTCCAACTCTGCAGCCTCTAGACAAGAGGGTAACGCTTCCCAGACTAAACCAGCTTGGAAACCGATGCAAGGCTGGAACAAGGGTAATCAGGCCAAGAAACCTGCTGCTGCTACCAAAACAGCATGAAGGGGTAGCCCCCGATCCGGGACCGGATCTAGTAGGGGGCAGACTCTCTCTCTTTGCTCAGGCTTGGGCAAGAGATGTTCAGGATCCCTGGGCACTAGAAATAGTCTCTCAGGGTTATCTTCTAGAATTCAAGGAACTACCCCCAAGGGGAAGGTTCCACATGTCTCGCTTATCTTCAAACCAAATAAAGAGACAGGCATTCTTACATTGTGTAGAAAACCTGTTAAAAATGGGAGTGATACACCCAGTTCCAACTATGGAACAAGGTCTGGGGTTTTACTCAAATCTGTTTGTAGTTCCCAAAAAAGAGGGAACTTTCAGACCAATTCTGGATTTAAAAATTCTAAACAAATTTCTCAGAGTGCCATCGTTTAAAATGGAAACTATTCAAACGATTTTACCTACAATCCAGGAGGGTCAATTTATGACTACCGTGGATTTAGAGGATGCGTATCTACATATTCCTATCCACAAAGATCATCATCAGTTCCTAAGGTTCGCCTTTCTGGACAAACATTACCAGTTCGTGGCTCTTCCATTCGGGCTAGCCACTGCTCCAAGGATTTTCACAAAGGTGCTCGGGTCCCTTCTAGCGGTTCTAAGACCAAGGGGCATTGCAGTGGCACCTTACTTGGACGACATCTTAATTCAAGCGTCGTCTCTTTCCAAAGCAAAGGCTCACACAGACATTGTTCTAGCCTTTCACGGGTGGAAGGTGAATATAGAAAAAAGTTCCCTGTCTCCGTCGACAAGAGTTCCTTTCTTGGGGACAATAATAGATTCTTTAGAAATGAAGATTTTCCTGACAGAGGTCAGAAAGTCAAAGCTTCTAAACGCTTGTCAAGTTCTTCACTCTATTCTACGACCTTCCATAGCTCAGTGTAATGATTTAGTAGAGAGTGAGGATGGATCACAACTGCAGAGTATGCAAAATAAATGATTTGTATCACTTTTGGCAAATGGACTATTGAACAGCATAGACCAAGCTGCTTTAAGTGAAGTTGTTATTCTCAAGTAATTGAATTGCAGATCAGAAACTTGTCTGGCAACGAATGATGTAAATCACATATGCTGTTGAATGTCACAGCAATAGTATAAACATAAACAAAGGCTGGATCAGAAGAAATGTAAAAAATAAAACAATTTCTTAATAGCAAACTTTAGTGTTCAGCTAGCTCCCAGTATGATAAATCTTGATAAAGAAAAGCAGAGTTCCAGAAAGCAGGTAGTGTTGCTATTAGTGCTGGAGTAAGATATAACAGTTCAGTGTGAAGTGTAACTCTCAGTTTTAGACACTGTTAGTTAGTTTGTCACAGAATGGTATACACATGTGCTGATAGTCTTGCGGTCAGTAGAGCAGCAGGGAAAAGCAAAGTTCAAGGTTTATTTGTACAGCACAGCTTAAAGTAACTACAGTGCTTACCCCCAGTCACCGGATGGTGTGAAATAGAAGCAGAATTAATTCTGAGATGTCCTTGTACTTAGTCCGTGGGAGGTTGTTTGTAGATGAGTTGCACTGTGTTGCAGTGGAAGAGAGATTGAAGTACGCTGTGTGAGAAACGCTTCAGTGGCTCAAATGAAATAGCAACTCAGAGGGAGAAGGCAGCAAACACACTGCAGTATGAAATAAGTCTCTGTTGTAGCGTGCACGCTTAAAAGAAAAACTCGCCTCTGTAAAAGTTTATGTAGGCAAAATGAGCATATGAACCGGCAGTAAAAATAAGTAATCCCAAGGTAGTAGCTGGTTCAGAAATTGGAAGAAAAGCAGACTGGTTTGTTTTCAGAAAAAACACACAGCAAGTGGAAAACAGACAGACTTCAGAGCTAGTCTAGAAACTTAATAATTAAGCACCTGTCTGCAGTCAGCTGATGCCTTAAGTACAGGTAAGGCTGAAGTCAGGTGAATGGGAAAGGCATAGGTAAAACATGGAGTGGAATCCATACATAAGGTGAATGGGAAAGGCATAGGTAAAACATGAAGCGGAATCCTTACACTCAGTGCATGGAAATAGTAGGGTTGATGGTTGCAGCAATGGACATAGTTCCTTTTGCTCAAATCCATCTAAGACCATTACAACTGTGCATGCTCAAACAGTGGAATGGGGACTATACAGACTTGTCTCCAGTGATCCAAGTAGATCAGAAGACCAGAGACTCACTCCGTTGGTGGCTGACCCAGGATCACCTGTCCCAGGGAATGAGCTTCCGCAGACCAGAGTGGGTCATCGTCACGACCGACGCCAGTCTATTAGGCTGGGGCGCGGTCTGGGATTCCCTGAAAGCTCAGGGTCTATGGTCTCGGGAAGAGTCTCTTCTCCCGATAAACATTCTGGAACTGAGAGCGATATTCAATGCTCTCCGGGCTTGGCCTCAACTAGCAAAGGCCAGATTCATAAGATTCCAATCAGACAACATGACGACTGTTGCTTACATCAACCATCAGGGGGGAACAAGGAGTTCTCTGGCGATGAGAGAGGTGTCCAAAATCATCAAATGGGCGGAGGATCACTCCTGCCACCTATCTGCGATCCACATCCCAGGAGTAGACAATTGGGAGGCGGATTATCTGAGTCGTCAGACTTTCCATCCGGGGGAGTGGGAACTTCACCCGGAGGTGTTTGCACAGTTGACCCAATTATGGGGCATTCCAGACATGGATCTGATGGCGTCTCGTCAGAACTTCAAGGTTCCTTGCTACGGGTCCAGATCCAGGGATCCCAAGGCGACTCTAGTGGATGCATTAGTGGCGCCTTGGGCCTTCAACCTAGCTTATGCGTTTCCACCGTTCCCTCTCATTCCCAGGCTGGTAGCCAGGATCAAACAGGAGAAGGCCTCAGTGATTTTGATAGCTCCTGCGTGGCCACGCAGGACTTGGTATGCAGACCTGGTGAATATGTCATCGGCTCCACCATGGAAGCTACCTTTGAGACAGGATCTTCTAGTACAAGGTCCATTCGAACATCCAAATCTAGTTTCTCTCCAGCTGACTGCTTGGAAATTGAACGCTTGATTTTATCTAAGCGTGGGTTTTCGGATTCTGTGATAGATACTCTGGTACAAGCCAGAAAACCTGTGACTAGAAAGATTTACCATAAAATATGGAAAAGATATATCTGTTGGTGTGAATCCAAGGGATTCTCATGGAGTAAGATTAAAATTCCCAGGATCCTTTCCTTTCTCCAAGAAGGTTTGGATAAGGGATTGTCAGCGAGTTCTCTAAAAGGACAGATTTCGGCTCTATCTGTCTTGTTACACAAACGACTGGCAGCTGTGCCAGATGTTCAAGCTTTTGTACAGACTTTGGTCAGGATCAAGCCTGTTTACAGACCTTTGACTCCCCCCTGGAGTCTAAATTTAGTTCTTTCAGTTCTTCAAGGGGTTCCGTTTGAACCCTTACATTCCATAGATATCAAGTTGTTATCTTGGAAAGTTCTGTTTTTGGTTGCTATTTCTTCTGCTAGAAGAGTTTCTTAATTATCTGCTCTGCAGTGTAATCCGCCCTATCTGGTGTTCCATTCAGATAAGGTTGTTTTGCGTACTAAACCTGGTTTCCTTCCAAAAGTTGTTTCCAACAAGAATATTAACCAGGAAAAAGTAGTGCCTTCTTTGTGTCCGAATCCAGTTTCAAAGAAGGAACGTTTGTTACACAATTTAGATGTAGTCCGTGCTTTAAAGTTCTATTTAGAAGCAACAAAGGATTTCAGACAAACGTCTTCTCTGTTTGTCGTTTATTCTGGTAAGAGGAGAGGTCAAAAAGCTACTGCTACCTCTCTTTCCTTTTGGATGAAAAGCATTATCCGATTGGCTTACAAGACTGCCGGACGGCAGCCTCCTGAACGAATCACAGCTCACTCTACTAGGGCTGTGGCTTCCACATGGGCCTTCCAGAACAAGGCTTCTGTTGATCAGATATGTAAGGCAGCGACTTGGTCTTCTCTGCACACTTTTGCCAAATTCTACAAATTTGATACTTTTGCTTCTTCGGAGGCTATTTTTGGGAGAAAGGTTTTGCAAGCCGTGGTGCCTTCTGTTTAGGTAACCTGATTTGCTCCCTCCCTTCATCCGTGTCCTAAAGCTTTGGTATTGGTTCCCACAAGTTATGGATGACGCCGTGGACCGGACACACCAATGTTGGAGAAAACAGAATTTATGCTTACCTGATAAATTACTTTCTCCAACGGTGTGTCCGGTCCACGGCCCGCCCTGGTTTTTTAATCAGGTTTGATAAATTTCTTTCTTTATACACTACAGTCACCACGGCACCCTATAGTTTCTCCTTTTTTTCTCCTGTCCGTCGGTCGAATGACTGGGGGGGCGGAGCCTGGGAGGGACTATATGGACAGCTTTTGCTGTGCTCTTTGCCATTTCCTGTTGGGGAGGAGAATATTCCCACAAGTTATGGATGACGCCGTGGACCGGACACACCGTTGGAGAAAGTAATTTATCAGGTAAGCATAAATTCTGTTTTTAAGGTTTACTGTCCCTTTAAGCATAAAAAAATATCATAGCAAATCTATCAGTGTTTATCAGTATTAAAGGGACATGAAACCCAAACATTTTCTTTCACGATTCAGATAGAGCATACTATTTTAAACAACATTACAATTTACATCTTTTATCTAATTTGCTTTGTTCTCGTGGTATCCTTTATTGAAAAGAATGCCTAGGTAGGCTCAGGTACAGCAATGCACTACTGGGAGCTAGCTGCTGGTTGATGGCTGCACATATATGTCCCTTCTCATTGGTTCAGACAATGTCTTCAGCTAGCTTCCTGTAGTACAATGCTGCTCTTTCAAAGGAATGAAGCAAATTTGTTAATTGAATTAAATAGGAAAACATTTTAAAATTGTATGCTGTATCTGAAATTTGAAAACAAAATGTTGGGTTTTATATCCCTTTAAGTGCTTTTCCATTTTATATTACTGCATCTTTTAAATTTATAGTGCATTTTACTTTATTGTAAATGAAATAAAAATATTTTTCTCAGCATTCATGTATGTTTTCATTATTTATTTTCTAAACTGTGATAAATTAGACGTATACCAAAGAAAAGGGAAATACTTAGTTAATTTACAAATTCCATAATGCAATGAGGGCAAATATAAACAAATATATAAAGATTCTAAAAATAAATTATACTTCCACTAGGGCTAATATACCATAACCAGAAATAATATCTTCCTACTGGCAATTCAAAGGCATGGATCTCAGTCCTGCTTATTCTGACTGGATATGATTCTTATTTCAGGAGCATTCGTGCAGCAGATAAAAATACGTGGGAAGGAAATAGTAAATAGTGTGAAATTTAAAATGAAGCTACTATAGACTCACCAGACAGAAATGAAGGGCTTTATTCTGTAAAGCTCTCTAGACTGGTGATATTCTATAAGAGGACTCGCAATAATAAGATGGGAATATCTCATTAAGGGAAGTTCGATAATGTTTATGTGATGGAGAGACACTTACTTTACAATATAATGCTCAGTAAAATAAGCTGATGATTTATTTCAATGCATGTTAATTTTTATAAACTCAAGCCCTGAATTATAAAACTCTAAATTGGCAAGTTCATTATTTTATTTTTACCTTTTCCAAAGATACAAACAAAGGGTGTTCCAATGGTGCGGTAACTTTTTAACAATAAACAATATGCTCAAGCAATTGGGTACTCACAAGTAGCGTGCAACTAATAGGTGGTAGTGGTATCTAATCCACTAAAATGAATGGTCTGGTCTAACTTGCAGCTCCCTAGCTAGATTTAATCACTGGCCCAAACGCTTGCAGATTCTGTGGATAAGTGCAAAAGACTCCATGAAAGTGAGATATAAGATCTTTTATAAAAATAATAATTCAATGCATTCTCAGCATGGAAGCATTTCTTCAGACTTTATTTTTTTACCTTTCTTTACATTCAAAAAAATTGTTACATTTCCGTGTGGCTCTTAAAGGGACATTGTACTCTATAATAGTAACTCACATCACACACAAAGACACACATGGTTTACAGTAGCCATAATAGTCTAGTAATTCAGAGGAAAAAAGGAAATTTATGCTTACCTGATAAATTTATTTCTTTTACGATATGACGAGTCCACGGATTTCATCCTTACTTGTGGGATTTATCCTCCTGTTAACAGGAAGTGGCAAAGAGCACCACAGCAGAGCTGTATATATAGCTCCTCCCTTCCCTCCCAACCCAGTCATTCGACCGAAGTTAGGAAGAGAAAGGAAAAGCCAAAGGTGCAGAGGTGACTAAAGTTTAATAAAAAATAATAAATATACTTGTCTTAAAAATGACAGGGTGGGCAGTGGACTTGTCATATCGTAAAAGAAATAAATTTATCAGGTAAGCATAAATTTCCTTTTCTTTTACAAAGATATGACGAGTCCACGGATTTCATCCTTACTTGTGGGATACCAATACCAAAGCTATAGGACACGGATGAAAGGGAGGGACAAGATAGAGATACTCTTCAGCCAAAAAGAAAGAGAGGTAGCCGTAGCTTTCTGACCCCTACGCTTTCCAGAAAAAACAATGAATAATGAAGATGATTGACGGAAATCCTTAGTCGCCTGCAAGTAAAACTTCAAGGCACGGACCACGTCCAAGTTATGCAAAAGACGCTCCTTCTTAGAGGAAGGATTAGGACATAAAGAAGGAACAACAATTTCCTGATTAATATTCTTATTTGAAACAACCTTAGGAAGGAACCCAGGTTTGGTGCGTAAAACCACCTTATCAGAATGAAAGATAAGGCGAGTCACATTGTAGTGCTGAAAGCTCAGAAACTCTACGAGCAGAAGAAATAGCAACCAAAAACAAAACTTTCCAAGATAACAACTTAATATCTATGGAATGCATGGGTTCAAACGGAACCCCTTGAAGAACACTAAGAACTAAATTCAAACTCCAGGGTGGAGCAATTGGTCTAAACACAGGCTTTAATTCTGGCTAGAGCCTGACCAAAAGACTGAACGTCTGGAACATCTGCCAAACGTTTGTGTAGCAAAATTGACAAAGCAGAAATTTGTCCCTTTAAGGAACTCGCTGATAACCCTTTCTCCAATCCTTCTTGGAGAAAAGACAGAATCCTGGGAATCCTAACCTTACTCCATGAGTAGCCTTTGGATTCACACCAAAAAAGATATTTACGCCATATCTTATGATAGATCTTTCTAGTGACAGGCTTACAAGCCTGAATCAACGTATCAATGACCGCACCAGAGAATCCCTGCTTAGATAAAATCAAGCGTTCAATCTCCAAGCAGTCAGCTGCAGAGAAATTAGATTTGGATGTTGGAAAGGACCTTGAATGAGAAGGTCCTGTCTCACTGGGAGTTTCCACGGAGGCAGAGAGGACATGTCCACTAGATCTGCATACCAAGTCCTGCATGACCACGCAGGCGCGATTAGAATTACTGAAGCTCTCTCTTGTTTGATCCGAGCAATCACCCGGGGAATGAGAGGAAACGGTGGAAACACATAAGCCAGGTTGAACGACCAAGGCACTGCCAAGGCATCTACTAGCTCGGCCTGAGGATCCCTCAACCTGGATCCGTATCTTGGGAGCTTGGCATTCTGTCGAGACGTCATCAGATCCAATTCTGGTTTGCCCCATCGGAGAATCAGTGAGTCAAATACCTCCGGATGAAAAAGCCTGTCGGCTTAAATAGTCCGCTTCCCAGTTGTCCACTCCTGGGATGTAGATCGCTTACAGATAACAAGAGTGGGTCTCTGCCCATTGAATTATCTCGGATACTTTTGTCATCACTAAGGAACTCCTCATTCCTCCCTGATGATTGATGTAAGCCACAGTCGTGATGTTGTCCGACTGGAATCTGATGAATTTGGCCGAAGCCAACTGAGGCCACGCCTGAAGCGCATTGAATATTGCTCTCAATTCCAGAATATTGATTTGAAGTAGAGACTCCGACTGAGTCCATACACCCTGAGCCTTCAGGGAATTCCAGACTGCACCCCAGCCCAGTAGACTGGCGTCCGTTGTCACTATCACCCATGAGGGTCTGCGGAAACACATCCCTTGGGACAGATGATCCGGCAACAACCACCAAAGAAGAGAGTCTCTGGTCTCTTGATCCAGATTTATCGGAGGAGATAAATTTGCATAGTCCCCAATCCACTGTCCGAGCATGCACAGTTGCAGTGGTCTGAGATGAAACCGAGCAAACGGAAAGATGTCCATTGCCGCCACCATCAATCCAATTACCTCCATACACTGAGCCACTGATGGCCGAGGATTGGACTGAAGGGCTCGGCATGTATTTAGAATTTTCGACTTTCTGACCTCTGTCAAATATTTTCATGTCTATAGAATCTATCAGAGTTCCCAAGAAGGGAACCCTTGTCTGAGGAATTAGTGAACTCTTTTCTAGGTTCACCTTCCATCCGTGAGTTCTCAGAAAGGACAACACTGTGTCTGTATGAGGATTTCGTCAGATGATAGGTTGACGCCTGAATCAAAATATCATCCAGATAAGGCACCACTGCTATGCCCCGCAGCCAAGAACTGCCAGAAGGGACCCTAGAACCTTCGTGAAGATCCTGGTTGCTGTGGCCAACCCGAAAGGAAGAGCCACAAACTGAAAATGTTTGTCCAGGAAGGCAAACCTTAGGAACTGTTGATGATCCTTGTGGATAGGAATATGAAGGTATGCATCCTTCAAGTCCACGGTAGTCATATATTGACCCTCCTGGATCATTGGTAAAATTGTTCGGATGGTCTCCATCTTGAAGGATGGAACTCTGAGAAACTTGTTTAGACTCTTGAGGTCTAAAATAGGTCTGAACGTTCCCTCTTTTTTGGGAACCACAAAAAGATTTGAGTAAAATCCCTGTCCCTGTTCTAATCTTGGAACGCTTCGAATTACTCCCATAGTAGAGAGGTCTTTTACACAACGTAAGAACGCCTCTCTTTTTATCTGGTTTACAGACAATCGAGAAAGAAGAAATCTCCCTCTTGGGAGAACATTTTTTAATTCCAGTTGATACCCGTTGGTCACGATTTCCAGTGCAGAGGGGTCCTAAACATCTCTTACCCAAGCCTGGGTAAAGAAAGTAAGTCTGCCCCCTACTAGATCCGGTTCCGGATCGGGGGCCATCCCTTCACCCTGTCTTTGTAGCAGCAGCGGGCTTCTTGGGTTGCTTACCCTTGTTCCAAGCCTGGTTGGGTCTCCACACGGACTTGGCCTGAGCAAAATTCCCTTCCTGCTTTGTGGAGGAAGAGGAAGAAGAGGGTACTCCTTTAAAATTCCGAAAGGAAGGAAAATTATTTTATTTACCCCTCATCTTAACAGACTTATCCTGAGGTAGAGCGTGACCTTTACCTCCAGTAAGGTCAGAAATGATTTCCTTCAACTCAGGTCCGAATAGGGTCTTACCCTTGAAAGGAATAGCTAAGAGCTTTGATTTAGATGACACATCAGCAGACCACGATTTTAACCATAACGCTCTACACGCTAAAATTGGAAATCCTGCATTTTTCACCGCCAATTTAGCAATTTGAAAGGCTGCATCTGTAATAAAAGAATTAGCTAGCTTGAGAGCCCTAATTCTATCTAAAATGTCCTCTAAAGGGGTCTCAACCTTCAGAGACTCTTCTAGAGCATCAAACCAAACAGCCGCTGCAGTAGTAACTGGAACAATGCAGGCTGTTGTTTGTAAAAGGAAACCCTGATGAATAAATAATTTATTTAGAAGACCCTCTAACTTCTTATCCATAGGGTCTTTGAAAGCATAACTGTCCTCAATAGGGATAGTTGTACGCTTAGCCAGGATAGATATAGCTCCCTCCACCTTAGGGACAGTCTGTTCCAAGAGTCCCGAATGGTGTCTGATATGGGATACATTTTCTTGAAATAGGAGGAGGAGAGAACGGTATACCCGGTCTGTCCCATTCCTTTTTTATAATCTCCAAAATTCTTTTAGGAACCGGAAAAACATCAGTGTAAGCGGGGACTTCTAGATATTTGTCCATTTTACACAATTTCTCTGGTGGTACCATAATAGGGTCACAGTCATCCAGAGTCGCTAAGACCTCCCGAAGTAACAGGCGGAGGTGTTCTAGCATAAATTTAAAGGACATGACGTCCGAATCTGAGGTAACATACTTCCTGGGTCCGAAAGTTCTCCCTCAGACAAAAGTTCCCTGGCCCCCAACTCAGAGCCCTGTGAGGGTACATTGGAAATAGCCAACAAATCATCAGAGGACTCAGTATTCACATTAATTCCTGTCCTACTGCGTTTACCCTGTAACACTGGTAACTTAGATAATACCTCTGTAAGGGTAGTTGACATAACTCCAGCCATATCCTGCAGAGTAAAAGAATTAGACGCATTTGAGGAACTCAGCGTCGCTTGTGTGGGCGTTAATGGTTGTGACACTTGGGGAGAATTAGATGGCATATCCTGATTCTCTTCAGACTGAATCATCCTTAGGCACACTTTCTTTACATAAAATATGCTTTTTACATTGTGGCCCTTTCAGTACAAGAGGTACACAAAGTAAGAGGGGGTTCCACAATGGCTTCTAAACACATAGAACAAGGAGTTTCCTCAAGTTCAGACATGTTAAACAGACTAGCAATAGCCACAATAGTCGTAAATCACCTCATTTATTGATTCAAAAAACGTTTAGAAAAAAGTGTACTGCGCCTTTAAGAAATAAAAACGCAACAATTTTTCCCAAACTGCACTAAAAACGTTTAAAAACGCTAAACGATTATATATAACAATTCAATGTGACCAAAAATTATTGCACCCTATAAGTATAGGTGAAATTACCCTCTAAGAGACATTTTAATTAAAAAATATATATTTTAACAATGAAAATGAGCCCTGCACCTCGCCACAGCTCTGCTGTAGCGCCTACCTGCCCTCAGGGTACTGAAAATTGACTCAACAACGATCCGGTGACTGGAAAACAACTTTAGGCGCCACAGGAGCTAATGCCTGCTGCCTTCTTAGTGAGAGAAAACTGCGCGTCTGAGCACGCAAAAATAGGCCCCGCCCATCATGGACGCTGTCTCAACAGTCTGCCTAACCGCATAGGAAGCGGTTTGAAAAAGAAAAGCCATGTGGTCCCCTGTACATATAATCCTCTAACAAATAACTGCAGCCCTACTGACCTTAAAGGGACAGTTCACTCAAAAAAATTCTTCCCTTTAAATTATTCCCAATGATCCTTTTAACCTGCTAGAGTGTATTAAATTGGTTACAGGTAGCTCCTTTACTCCTATTTCAGCATTTGAAATAGCTGATTTAGCCTGTGGTATCGCCACCTACACTGAACAAATTAATACTGGAGTATAGGCTATTGAATAGCCTAAGTATACACAGCCAGCAGAAGAGATTACACTCTCAGTGGGATGTAGGATAGTTAAGTAATAAAATGATCATTTTCCATTGTTCTCTCTATGTATTGAACTTTGGTGTTCCAGCCAAATAAAAGATAAGGAAGCAAGTCTGTTTACACAAACTTAGAACATAATGAGATCTGATATCACCTTTAAGTTCAACCCATTGTAATATGCTGTGGTTTCAAAGCACAAAATCAGTTACTTTATATACACAAATAAGCATGAAAATGGAATTTATCAAATATTTTATACTCTGCAGTTGGTATAACAAGTCATTTAAAATACATTAATGGAAAAACAATTTTACAGTGTACTGTCCCTTTAAATATTAAATATATACATGTCAAGCTGCCTCTCCCAGTGTCAAGCCCCAATACAGATATGCAAACCATAATAGCAATATGTATAAAACACAGGAATTTCAGTAACACCCTCAGTGATACAGGTCTACTGCTTACCCCTTCCCTTGCAGGGAAAAATGTCAGCCAGTTCTGATATAACAAGTCTCCTCAGAAATAAAAGACTGAACATACCTCAATGCTGCTTGTAGCATGACACCGTTCTCCACACTGAATATTTCTCTTGCACTACCTTCAGAAGCTCTGTGGGAACCAAAATGGATCTTAGTTACGTCTGCTAAGATCATCAACCTCAGGGCAGAAAAATTTCTTCATTCCATTTCTCCCTGAGGAAAATAGAACTCACCGGTACCATTTTAAAATAAAAAACTTCTTGATTGAAGAATCTAAAACTAACACCTCACTTTACCTCTTCTTATTACTAACACAGGCAAAGAGAATGACTGGGTTGGGAGGGAAGGATGATGTACAGCAGTCTGGACATAAAAGGAAGTGCAGGAAATGAGCAGCATCACACAGTATGCACCAGAGTCAGCAAGAGAGGTGAGTAAAATGGCTGCCAGCAGCACATGGCAAACAAAGCAGTGAAAAAACCCTGACACATACTTAGGGCTAAAATAAAAGTGGGGGGTACATTTAAGATGTGCCTGAAAAGGGGCAAATTTGTCCGTGTACATGTGCACGTTAAATAACCAGCCATTACAAGGGGCTGGTCAATGCTACAGCGACCTTGCGGTAGCACTTTGGGCTCAGTGAATTAAAGGGACCAGAAACCCCAACATTTTCTTTCATGTATTGGATAGAACATACAATTTTAAATCACCATTAAATTTACTTCAATTATCAAATTTGCTTCCTTCTCTTGTTATCCTTTGCTGAAAGAAAAGCATTGCACTACTGGCAGCAAAATGAACACATCTAGTTAGCCAATCACAAGAGACAAATGTGTGCAAGCACCAATTAGCAGCTAGCTCTTACTAGTGTAGGATATGTGTGTATTCTTTTTTGGCAAGGGATACCAAGAGGACAAAGCACATTTGAAAATAGAAGTGAATATAAAAGTGTCTTAAAATGACATGCTCTATCTGAATCATGCAAGTTTAATTTTGACTTTCCTATTCCTTTAACCAGAGGTCCCCAAATTGCTCCCCAAAATAAAGCGTATAGCTTGTTTTTCCAAATAAAATATATGGAGCATCTTTTTTAATTGACATATAACTGCACAAAGCAGTTATAAGGTGAGGGGATGTTGGGTGTTAGAAAAAAAACATAATTTATGTAAGAAATTACCTGATAAATTAATTTATTTCATATTGCCAAGAGTCCATGAGCTAGTGACGTATGGGATATACAATCCTACCAGGAGGGGCAAAGTTTCCCAAACCTCAAAATGCCTATAAATACACCCCTCACCACACCCACAATTCAGTTTAACGAATAGCCAAGCAGTGGGGTGATAAAGAAAGGAGTAGAAAGCATCAACAAAAGAAATTTGGAAATAATTGTGCTTTATACAAAAAATCATAACCACCATAAAAAGGGTGGGCCTCATGGACTCTTGCCAATATGAAAGAAATGAATTTATCAGGTAAGTTCTTACATAAATTATGTTTTCTTTCATGTAATTGGCAAGAGTCCATGAGCTAGTGACGTATGGGATAGCAATACCCAAGATGTGGATCTCCACTCAAGAGTCACTAGAGAGGGAGGGAATAAAATAAAAACAGCCATTTTCCGCTGAAAAAATTAATCCACAACCCAAAAAATAAGTTTATTTTCATAATTGAAAGAAAAAAACTTAAATCAAAAGCAGAAGAATCAAACTGAAACAGCTGCCTGGAGAACTTTTCTACCAAAAACTGCTTCCGAAGAAGCAAATACATCAAAACGGTAGAATTTAGTAAATGTATGCAAAGAAGACCAAGTTGCTGCTTTGCAAATCTGATCAACTGAAGCTTCATTCTTAAAAGCCCACGAAGTGGAGACTGATCTAGTAGAATGAGCTGTAATTCACTGAGGCGGGGCCTGACCCGACTCCAAATAAGCTTGATGAATCAAAAGTTTCAACCAAGAAGCCAAGGAAATAGTAGAAGCCTTCTGACCTTTCCTAGGACCAGAAAATACAACAAATAGACTGGAAGTCTTCCTGAAATCTTTAGTAGCTTCCACATAATACTGTAATTCAAAGCTCTTACCACATCCAAAGAATGTAAGGATCTTTCCAAAGAATTCTTAGGATTAGGACATAAGGAAGGGACAACAATTTCTCTATTAATGTTGTTAGAATTCACAACCTTAGGTAAAAATTGAAAAGAAGTCCGCAAAACTGCCTTATCCTGATGAAAAATCAGAAAAGGAGACTCACGAGAAAGAGCAGATAGCTCAGAAACTCTTCTAGCAGAAGAGATGGCCAAAAGGAACAACACTTTCCAAGAAAGTAGTTTAATGTCCAAAGAATGCATAGGTTCAAATGGAGGAGCCTGTAAAGCCTTCAGAACCAAATTAAAACTCCAAGGAGGAGAAATTGATTTAATGACAGGCTTAATACGAACTAAAGCCTGTACAAAACAGTGTATATCAGGAAGTATAGCAATCTTTCTGTGAAATAAAACAGAAAGAGCAGAAATTTGTCCTCTCAAGGAACTTGCAGACAAACCCTTATCCAAACCATTCTGAAGAAACTGTAAAATTCTAGGAATTCTAAAAGAATGCCAGAAGAATTTATGAGAAGAACACCATGAAATGTAAGTCTTCCAAACTCTATAATAAATCTTTCTAGAGACAGATTGACGAGCTTGTAACATAGTATTAATCACTGAGTCAGAGAAACCTCTATGACTTAGTACTAAGCGTTCAATTTCCATACCTTCAAATTTAATGATTTGAGATCCTGATGGAAAAACGGACCTTGAGATAGTAGGTCTGGCCGTAACGAAAGTGGCCAAGGCGGGCAACTGGACATCCGAACCAGATCCGCATACCAAAACCTGTGTGGCCATGCTGGAGCCACCAGCAACACAAATGATTGTTCCATGATGATTTTGGAGATCACTCTTGGAAGGAGAACTAGAGGCGGGAAAATGTAAACAGGATAATAACACCAAGGAAGTGTCAGCGCATCCACTGCTTCTGCCTGAACATCCCTGGACCTGGACAGGTATCTGGATAGTTTCTTGTTTAGATGAGAGGCCATGAGATCTATCTCTGGAAGACCCCACATCTGAACAATCTGAGAAAATACATCTGGATGGAGAGACCACTCCCCTGGATGTAAAGTCTGGCGGCTGAGATAATCCGCCGCCAGATTACCGCAGAGATTAGACAGGAGCTGGATTCCGCCCAAGCAAGTATCCGAGATACTTCTTTCATAGCTTGGGGACTGTGAGTCCCACCCTGATGATTGACATATGCCACTGTTGTGATATTGTCTGTCTGAAAACAAATGAACGGTTCTCTCTTAAACAGAGGCCAAAACTGAAGAGCTCATATAATTGCACGGAGTTCTAAAATATTTATTGGTAATCTCGCCTCTTGAGATTTCCAAACCCTTTGTGCTGTCATAAATCCCCAAACAGCTCCCCAACCTGAAAGACTCGCATCTGTTGTGATCACAGTCCAGGTTGGCCGAACAAAAGAAGCCCCTTGAACTAAAGGATGGTGATCTATCCACCATGTCAGAGAGTGTCGTACATTGGGATTTAAGGATATTAATTGTGATATCTTTGTATAATCCCTGCACCATTGGTTCAGCATACAAAGCTGTAGAGGTCTCATATGAAAACGAGCAAAGGGGATCGCGTCCGATGCTGCAGTCATGAGACCTAAAACTTCCATGCACATAGCCACTGAAGGGAATGACTGAGACTGAAGGTGCCGGCAGGCTGCAACCAATTTTAAACGTCTCTTGTCTTTTAGAGACAGAGTCATGGACACTGAATCTATCTGGAAGCCTAAAAAGGTGACCCTTGTCTGAGGAATCAAGAAACTTTTTGGTAAATTGATCCTCCAACCATGTTTCCGAAGAAACAACACTAGTTGATTTGAGTGAGATTCTGCAGTACGTAAAGACTGAGCTAGTACCAAGATATCGTTCCAAATAAGGAAACACCGCAATAATCTGTTCTCTGATTACAGAGAGTAGGGCACCCAGAACCTTTAAAAAGATTCTTGGAGCTGTTGCAAGGCCAAATGGAAGAGCAACAAATTGGTAATGCTTGAAAAGAGAATCTCAGAAACTGATAATGTTCCGGATGAATCGGAATATGAAGGTATGCATCCTGCAAGTCTATTGTGGACATATAATGTCCTTGCTGAACAAAAGGCAGAATAGTCCTTATAGTCACCATCTTGAAAGTTGGTACTCTTACATAACGATTCAAAATTTTCAGATCCAGAACTGGTCTGAATAAATTTTCCTTTTTTGGGACAATGAATAGATTTGAATAAAACCCCAAACCTTGTTCCTGAAAAGGAACTGGCATGATTACCCCTGAAGACTCCAGGTCTGAAAAACACTTCAGGAAAGCCTGAGCTTTTACTGGATTTTCTGGGATACGTGAGAGAAAAAATCTTCTTACTGGAGGTTCTACTCTGAATCCTATTCGATACCCTTGAGAGACAATGCTCTGAATCCATTGATTTTGGACAGATTTTATCCAAATATCCTTGAAAAACCTTAATCTGCCCCCTACCAGCTGAGCTGGAATGAGGGCCACACCTTCATGCGGACTTAGGGGCTGACTTTGGTTTCCTAAATGTCTTGGATTTATTCCAATTTGAGGAAGGCTTCCAATTGGAAGCAGATTCCTTGGGGGGAGGATTGAGTTTTTGTTCCTTATTCTGACGAAAGGAACAAAAACGGTTAGAAACCTTAGATTTGCCCTTAGGTTTTTTATCCTGAGGCAGAAAAACTCCCTTTCCCCCAGTGACAGTTGAAATAATAGAATCCAACTGAGAACCAAATAAATTATTACCTTGGAAAGAAAGAGATAGTAATCTAGATTTAGATGTCATATCAGCATTCCAAGATTTAAGCCACAAAGCCCTTCTAGCTAATATAGCTAAAGACATGGATCTAACATCAATTTTGATAATATCAAAAATGGCATCACAAATAAAATGATTAGCATATTGCAGTAAGCGAATAATGCTAGATAAGTCAGAATCCAATTCCTGTTGCGCTAAATTCTCCAACCAGAAAGTTGATGCAGCCGCAACATCAGCCAAAGAAATAGCAGGTCTGAGAAGATGACCTGAATATACATAGGCCTTCCTTAGATGAGATTCAAGCTTCCTATCTAAAGGATCCTTAAAGGAAGTACTATCTTCCATAGGAATAGTGGTACGTTTAGCAAGAGTAGAAATAGCCCCATCAACTTTGGGGATTTTTTCCCAAAACTCTATAGATTTTGCTGGTAAAGGATACGATCGATTTTTTTAAACCTTGAAGAAGGAATAAAAGAAGTACCTGGCTTATTCCATTCCTTAGAAATCATACCAGAAATAGCCTCAGGAATAAGAAAAACCCCTGGAGAAACCACAGGAGGTTTAAAAACAGCATTTAAACGTTTATTAGACTGAACGTCAAGAGGACTGGTTACCTCAATATGCAAAGTAATTAACACTTCTTTTAATAAAGAACGCATATACTCTATTTTAAATAAATAAGTAGATTTGTCAGTGTCAATGTCTGAGGAAGGATCTTCTGTATCGGATAGATCCTCATCAGAAGAGGATAAATTATTATGTTGTTGGTCATTTGAAATTTCATCAACTAAATGAGAAGTTTTAAAAGACCTTTTACGTTTATTAGAAGGTGGAAATGCAGACAAAGCCTTCAGGATAGAATCAGAAGCAAATTCTTTAAAATTTACATGTATATCATGCACATTAGAAGTTGAGGGAACTGCAACTGGCAATGTACTATTACTGATAGATACACTATCTGCATGTAAAAGTTTATCATGACAACTATTACAAATGACATTCAGCGAAATAATTTCTACAATTTTACATCAAATGCACTTAGCTTTGGTAGAACCGATGTCAGGCAGGAATGTTCCAGCAGAAACTTTTGAGGCAGGATCAGATTGAGACATCTTGCAAAATGTAAGAGAAAAAACAACATATAAAGCAAAATTATCTATTTCCTTATATGACAAACATCAATGGGGTATTGAAATAATGAAAAAGTTTGGCGCCAAGTATGACGCACAACGTAACTTAAACTTTTTTGGCGCCAAAAATAACCGGAAATGACACACTCGTGTCACTAATGACGCAACCGTGTGATAGGTCTCAGCGTCAAGTATGACGCTGGAAATGATGAAGTTGCGTCATAGACGTATTTTTCCGCACCAAAAATATTTTCGCGCCAAGAATGACACAATAAAGTTTAGCATTTGACGCACCCACGAGCCTAATACCGCCCACAATTTGCAAGAAGTAGTCAATTGAAAAAAAAAAGACTAAACCCCAGGTAAGAAATACATTTCTTAAAAAAATGTTTATATTCCCCAAATATGAAACTGACAGTCTGCAGAAGGAAATACATAAACCTGACTCATGGCAAATATAAGTACAATACAGGTAGCCCTCAGTTTATGCCGGGGTTAGGTTCCAGAAGGAATGGTTGTAAATCGAAACCGTTGTAAATTGAAATCCAGTTTATAATGTAAGTCAATGGGAAGTGAGGGAGATAGGTTCCAGGCCCCTCTCAAAATTGTCATAAGTAACACCTAATACATTATTTTTAAAGCTTTGAAATGAAGACTTTAAATGCTAAACAGCATTATAAACTTAATAAAATAATCACACAACACAGACTTCACTTGCGTTTTTCTGCAAACAGTTCTTTCTATGCATTCCAATCTGGACTGATTTATAGACAGGCAGTTCTTGTTCCTTTGAAATCTGCTTGATAGCTCAGGTCTGGTCAAACTGATTAATTTCAGCTTGCTTGGCTTTGCTGCAACACAAGCGGACAGCTCCACCTACTGGCTATTTTAATAAATGCACTGCGTCTCAATGCTTTTCAATAGCAGTCACATGACTGGAAAAAAGGTTGTTATTCTGAAACGGTGTAAATTGAACCGTTGTAAAACGAGGGCCACCTGTACATATATTTAGAACTTTATATAAATGCATAAAGTGCCAAACCATAGCTGAGGTGTCTTAAGTAATAAAAAACATACTTACCAAAAGACACCCATCCACATATAGCAGATAGCCAAACCAGTACTGAAACAGTTATCAGTAGAGGTAATGGTAAATTGAGAGTATATCGTCGATCTGAAAAGGGAGGTCGGAGATGAATCTCTACGACCGATAACAGAGAATGTATGAAATAGACCCCCGTTAGGGAAATCATCGTATTCATAAGTGATACTCCCTTCACGTCCCTCTGACATTCGCTGTACTCTGAGAGGAATCAGGCTTCAACAATGCTGAGAAGCGCATATCAACGTAGAAATCTTATAACAAACTTACTTCACCACCTCCATAGGAGGCAAAATTTGTAAAACTGAATTGTGGGTGTGGTGAGGGGTATATTTATAGGCATTGTGAGGTTTGGGAAACTTTGCCCCTCCTGGTAGGATTGTATATCCCATACGTCACTAGCTCATGGACTCTTGCCAATTACATAATAAAATGAAATTCGACAAAGAATAATATCAATAGTAAAATATTTATTTGTGTAATAAAACAGTGAAATGTAATTAATTACAAAGAACGCAACAGGCGTTATCCACACCAAACAAATGGAGAGGTATATACAATCTAGTAGCTCTAGACAGAATGGAAATACAAGCTGAATTAGGCAAGGAACCAGGGGTGTGGGAACTCACAAAGACTTCGACCCCTCCTCACAATATTGCTTTATATACACACACACACACTGTATTTATATGTATATAATCTATACACGTTGGGCCTGAGAATCCTCCTCTGTCACAGAGTATCACCCACTTAAGATGCAATAGTCCTATTTCTGCTGAGGGGAGCTAAATAACCCCAGAGCAAGCCACACAGAAATGTAAGCACCATATGTTCCACACAGTGCAGGGTGATCACACAGCAGGACCGCTGATAGGCTTGCATTTAGTGTATTGTATGAAGTGTTACTGCCCATTACTAGAGAATCTCACTATCCCTCTAACCAGACTGTGCTCCAGCTCCTCCCACCAGTAGCAGCAGTGTTTACTGAAGCATTTCTGTTCTCTTTCCAGTGGGAACTTAGTTCCTCCTGCAAAAATAGTGCAGGAACTCCGTTCCCATGCGTTCCTGCCCAACTTGACCCCTGCAAGGAACTCTCTCCTTCACAATGTTGTATGTATGGCAAAAAATAGGTCTGTACAGGTATACATATAAAAAGCGATAAACAAACCCCAGTAAAAAAAAATAAAACAGTATAAAGCAAAATAGCAGCAAGCTGCAACTTACTGGTCTGACCAGACAAATCTTACTGATACTGACTATGCGTTTCTGGGTCACGCCGTTTCATCAGGAGTAAGTAAGATACGGCTTGTTGCTATATACTCCTGAGATGTCACACAGCCGGTTTAGCGTTATCCAATACGATCTCAGTTTGACAGACAGATTACACAGCTGCTTGTTAGAATGAGATGCTCAGTTTATATTATTGTATATAGCAACAAAACATTTTATCCCAAATACAAGCGACCATCTTTGAAAAGGGAATGTTTACTATTTATTCATTTGTTTGCATATACTGTATATTAGTGGAACACTAAGAGTATCAGTAATCTTGATAAAGAGTTACAATTAGGTGAAGAAAAAAACATTTCTTTTTTTTATCATTTGTTAACGCTATGGCTATTTTTTAACCGTGTCTTGACAATCAATACAATAATGCTAAAGTTAGAAATATACTTATGTTATTATATCTTGGTTACACTATATCGTTATATAGGGGAAAAAAATATTGCATTAGATGTTATATGGCATTATATAACTACTTTTTCAACATATATTTTCTGTCTAAAATCAACTGTATCCACAGGTTAGGGAACAAAATATATATTCTGTTTTACCTTATATTTTTAACATTTTAAAAATTATACAATTAACCTTCAATTAAAGGGAAATCACTTATGTCATAATAAAAAGAAAAATACATCTTGATGTTATGTTTTGTTACATTGTATCACAATACAATATTGCAATGAATCATTGTATCACTATAACTACAACAGCTCGTCTGGACCCACAAATTGTTAGATCAAATTTGATGTTATATCAAAAATAAATGGAAGCTCTAGCAACTCCTGCCGGCTAGGAGTACCAGATAGACCATTATTATCAACATATATGTATTTAAAAAGAAGGGCCAAACAAACAGAGATAGTGAAAACGGATAAGAAATAATACAATAAAAAATAAGAAGAAATAATAATAAAAAAAATTAAAAATAATAATTAAATGATTCCTAATCAATAGGCCAGCTAATACAAATCTTGGACACATAAAAGAACACAAAATCTATGACAAATGAAACCCTTTATAAAAAGGATGCAAGATCGAAATTTTCGTTAAGGCCTTTGGGTTGCAGGGTTTGAAGTTTAAGTATCCAATGTGTTTCACGTTGATTCAGAATTTTCTCTCGGTCGCCTCAACGTCTATTAATGGGGATATGTTTGTGTTCAAAGAACGAGAGATCTTTTTTATTACTCCCATGTACCTGTTTAATGTTGTAAAGGTGTTCATATATTCTTTTTCATAAAGGGCGTGTGGTACGACCCAAATAGAACAAATTACAACTACATTGTAAGATATAGATGACATAGGTGGAATCACAATTAATAAAATGCTTAATTTTCAACTGTATTTTCTCATAGGTATATGCTAGTATTTTTTGGAGGAATATTTACAGTATTCACACCTTCCACATCTATGCCACCCTTTTGGAGGATCAGAGGTTAAAAATTGGGCTATTTTATTATTATTAATTTCAATATTCTTTTTATGCTTTTCTCATCTAATGAATTTCAAACTAATATCAGGGGGTCGATCCGATATAAAGCGTCGCCCGCAGAAGCCGGCGACGCCAATAATTGCGCGGATTTGGTATCCTATATACGGCGTAAGCTAGAAGTTACGCGCGTATATTTCTGCCGTCGCCCGCAGTTTTTTGGGCCATAGGCAGGTATACCAAACCCGCGCAGTTTGGTATCCAATATGCAGCGTAAGGACTTACGTGGCGAAAATGGAGAAAACTTACTCCATTTTCACCTCGCCACAAAAAGCAGCCGTAAGAAGCCTTACGCTGACTATTGGAGCCCCGTAACTCCCTAAACTATCTAGAAAATAAACCTAACACCTAACGCATGCGCAATGTCTATCTCCCTGTCAACCGCGATCTGCTAAAATAAACCTAACACCTAACGCATGCGCAATGTCTATCTCCCTGTCAACCGCGATCCCCCCCCCCCCGAAATCCCTAATAAAGTTATTACCCCCTAAACCGCCGCTCCCGGACCCCGCCGCCATCTACATAAACTAACCCCCTACTGTGAGCCTCTAAAACCGCCGCCATCTACCTTATCTATCCCCTAATCTGACCCCTTACACCGCCGCCACCTATATAAAAATTATTAACCCCTAATCTAATCCCCCTATACCGCCGCCAGCTATATTAATATTATTAACCCCTAATGTAAGCCCCTTACACCGCCGCCATCTCTATTAAAATGATTAACCCCTAATTTAATCTACCTACCCCGCCGCCAGCTATATTATCTATATTAACCCTAAGTATATTATAGTTAATATAGGTATTACATTATATATATTAACTATATTAACCCTAATTATATTAGGGTTAATATAGTTACTATAGTATTTATATTAACTATATTAACTCTATCTAACACTAACACCCCTAACTATATTTATATTAAATTAATCTAATTAATTTATAAACTAAAATATTCCTATTTAAATCTAAATACTTACCTATAAAATAAACCCTAAGATAGCTACAATATAATTAATAATTACATTGTAGCTATGTTAGGGTTAATATTTATTTTACAGGTAAATAGTTAATTATTTTAACTAGGTATAATAGATATTACATAGTTATTAACTATTTAATATCTACCTAGTTAAAATAATTACCCAATTACCTGTAAAATAAATCCTAACCTAAGTTATAAATACACCTACACTATCAATAAATTAAATAAAGTACAAACATCTATCTAAAAATACAATTAAATTAACTAAACTAAATTACAAAAAAAAACAAACACTAAATTACAAAAAATAAAAAAAAATTACAAGATTTTTAAGCTAATTACACCTATTCTAAGCCCCCTAATAAAATAATAAACCCCCAAAATAAAAACAATTCCCTGCCCTATTCTAAATTAAACATATTTCAAAGCTCTTTACCTTACCAGCCCTTAAAAGGGCCTTTTGTGGGGCATGCCCCAAATAATTCAGCTCTTTTGCATTCAACAAATACAATCCCCCCCATTACAACCCACCACCCACATACCCCTATTCTAAACCCACCCAAACCCCCCTTAAAAAATCCTAACACTACCCCCCTGAAGATCTCCCTACCTTGTCTTCACCACACCGGGCCGAACTCCTGATCCGATCCGGGCGATGTCGTCCTCCAAGCGGCAAAGAAGAATTCTTCCTCCGGCGATGTCATCCTCCAAGCGGCAAAGAAGAATTCTTCCTCCGGCGACGTCTTCCTCCAAGCGGCAGCAAAGTCTTCATTCTTCCGGCGGCATCTTCAATCTTCTTTCTTCGCTCCGCCGCCGCGGAGCATCCATCCCGGCCGACTGCTAAACTTGGAATGAGGTACCTTTAAATGACGTCATCCAAGATGGCGTCCGCCGAATTCCGATTGGCTGATAGGATTCTATCAGCCAATCGGAATTAAGTTAAAAAAATCTGATTGGCTGATTGAATCAGCCAATCAGATTCAAGTTCAATCCGATTGGCTGATCCAATCAGCCAATCAGATTGAGCTCGCATTCTATTGGCTGATCGGAACAGCCAATAGAATGCGAGCTCAATCTGATTGGCTGATTGGATCAGCCAATCGGATTGAACTTGAATCTGATTGGCTGATTCAATCAGCCAATCAGATTTTTTTAACTTAATTCCGATTGGCTGATAGAATCCTATCAGCCAATCGGAATTCGGCGGACGCCATCTTGGATGACGTCATTTAAAGGTACCTCATTCCAAGTTTAGCAGTCGGCCGGGATGGATGCTCCGCGGCGGCGGAGCGAAGAAAGAAGATTGAAGATGCCGCCGGAAGAATGAAGACTTTGCTGCCGCTTGGAGGAAGACGTCGCCGGAGGAAGAATTCTTCTTTGCCGCTTGGAGGATGACATCGCCGGAGGAAGAATTCTTCTTTGCCGCTTGGAGGACGACATCGCCCGGATCGGATCAGGAGTTCGGCCCGGTGTGGTGAAGACAAGGTAGGGAGATCTTCAGGGGGGTAGTGTTAGGATTTTTTAAGGGGGGTTTGGGTGGGTTTAGAATAGGGGTATGTGGGTGGTGGGTTGTAATGGGGGGGGGGGGGGGATTGTATTTGTTGAATGCAAAAGAGCTGAATTATTTGGGGCATGCCCCACAAAAGGCCCTTTTAAGGGCTGGTAAGGTAAAGAGCTTTGAAATATGTTTAATTTAGAATAGGGCAGGGAATTGTTTTTATTTTGGGGGTTTATTATTTTATTAGGGGGCTTAGAATAGGTGTAATTAGCTTAAAAATCTTGTAATCTTTTTTTTATTTTTTGTAATTTAGTGTTTGTTTTTTTTTGTAATTTAGTTTAGTTAATTTAATTGTATTTTTAGATAGATGTTTGTACTTTATTTAATTTATTGATAGTGTAGGTGTATTTATAACTTAGGTTAGGATTTATTTTACAGGTAATTGGGTAATTATTTTAACTAGGTAGATATTAAATAGTTAATAACTATTTAATATCTATTATACCTAGTTAAAATAATTAACAATTTACCTGTAAAATAAATATTAACCCTAACATAGCTACAATGTAATTATTAATTATATTGTAGCTATCTTAGGGATTATTTTATAGGTAAGTATTTAGATTTAAATAGGAATATTTTAGTTTATAAATTAATTAGATTAATTTAATATAAATATAGTTAGGGGTGTTAGTGTTAGATAGAGTTAATATAGTTAATATAAATACTATAGTAACTATATTAACCCTAATATAATTAGGGTTAATATAGTTAATATATATAATGTAATAACTATATTAACTATAATATACTTAGGGTTAATATAGATAATATAGCTGGCGGCAGGGTAGGTAGATTAAATTAGGGGTTAATCATTTTAATATAGATGGCGGCGGTGTAAGGGGCTTACATTAGGGGTTAATAATTTTAATATATTTAGGGGGTTATAGATATAATATAGCTGGCGGCGGGGTACGGGAGCGGCGGTTTAGGGGTTAATAATTTTATTAGGTTGCGGCGGGGTAAAGGAGCGGCGGTTTAGGGGTTAATAGCTTTTTTATTGTTAGGCTAGTGAGGGGGGATAGCGGATAGAGGGTTAGACAGTGCGGGCTATGTTAGGGAGGCGTGTTAGACAGTGCGGGCTATGTTAGGGAGGCGTGTTAGACAGTGCGGGTGTTTTAAACTTTAGTCAGGTTTTATAGGCGCCGGCAGATTCTAACGTGGCGCAAGTCACTGGCGACGCCAGAAATTTGTACTTACGCAGATTTCTGGACATCGCTGGTTTGTGAGACTTACGGCACGTTAGCATCTGACGGCGACCTATATGGGATGGCTCGAGTTGCGAGCTGAAACTGCGGGCGACGCCGGTTCCCTCGCTTGCGCCGCAAACTGCGATCGATATCGGATCGCGCCCCAGATGGGGAAAGGATCGATTTTAAATTTCGGCCTTTTTTGCATTTCATGTAATTTCTAGTATTGGGACCTTTTTAAGTAAGTGCCAGTGATTATTTATAGTATGTTCTATCTAATTTTTATCCTGGCAATAAGTAGTTAACATTCTATTAGTAAAAATCCCTTCAAAATCATTCCCATCAATAATATTACCATCCATGGTTTTTATGTAATGTTTCTTTCTTGTGTTTACCTCAGATTTACTCTCTAGTCATTTTTTCCTGTCCAACTTGAGTACCTTCTTTATATTGTTTTCAAGCAGGAATGTTTCAAAGCCCTTTTCGATTAATCTACCTTTAAGCATTTTGGCCTAAGAATGAAAATCAGATACATTGGTAAAATTTTTTCTTATACAGGCAACTTGGCCCTTTGGTATATTTTGAAGCCATTTTTTATCATAACAGCTGTTGATATTAAAGGGCCATGAAACCCAAAAAAATTATTTCACGATTCAGATAGAGAATACAATTTTAAACAACATTCCAATTTACTTCTATTATCTAATTTGGTGCAATCTTTAGATATCCTTTGTTAAAGAAATAGCAATGCACATTGGTGAGCCAATCACATGAGGCATCTATGTGCAGCCACCAATCAGAAGCTACTGAGCCTATCTAGATATGCTTTTCAGGAAAGAATATCAAGAGAATGAAGCAATTTAGATACCAGAAGTAAATTAGAAAGTTGTTTAAAATGGTTTTCTCTATCTGAATCATGAAAGAAAAAATTTGGGTTTAATGTCCCTTTAAGGTATGTATTCTGATGGACTGTCTTGAAATACGTTTTTTTATTATTTTATTACCTTCACTAATAATTTCCAAATTAAAAAATTCACATCATTTATTGTCTATTTTGTGATCGAAAATTAGACCTAAATTATTATTATTAAGATGTTCTAGAAAAACATTTAAGGAAGTGATGTCTCCCCTCCAAATTAAGAACACATCTATGTATCTTCTGTACAAGTTTTTTATATTCATTTTCCCAATTAGCTAAAACAAGGTTTACATAGCTAGGGGCAAATCTAGTCCACATAGCTGTACCTTCTATTTGTTTGTAACATTTTCCATTGAAAGAAAAATAATTATTTTCAAGGATAAATTTGATACTTTTTATTAGAAACTCTCTCTGGGTGTGTGTTTGAAAATCATATTAAGAAAAATCTTCTTTATTATTTCTATACCTTCTTCTTTGTTTATTACTGTGTATAGAGATCTAATATCAGCTGTTATAAAATACCAAGAAGGATCCCAAGTAATATCTTCAAGGATTGTAAGAAGTTTTGTACTATCTTTCATTATCACTTCTTTTTATTTTTTGTTGTTGTTGATTTTATTAAAGATTGAATGTTGAATGCACAAACATCATACAGTTACAAATGTACAGTAATCAGAAACATAATAGAGTATGTCAGAGTTAACATACATAAGCAGAGTTGCCAGGTAAATTTATACAATAAGAGTCTAATGCACATTTCAAAAGCCTAACGTTTAGTATGATATCAGAGTATATCACTTTATATGTCAAAATGTAATAGTGGGTGATTACCCCATATTTAAATATAATGGCCACTCTTGGGCCACAGTCTACCTTATGAGATTAGAAAGGGGAATATGAGGGAAAAAGGATGAGAGGGCCACTTTTGGACGCATTGTCTAAAATTGAATGGTACAATGATAAGGGAACCATCATTACTAATAATCCAGATGGGAAAGCTGAGGCAGGATTTAGATGTACAAAGAAAAAAAAAACATACAAAAGTATAGTGTTAGAGTGCGCCAAAGAAAACAAATAGAATCCCAGTTAAATAGCCAAAATGGCTAAATCTACCTCTTTTAGATGTAGATATCACTAAGAGAAAACAACAATATACAGCCATGAAAGATTACTAATACTAGAGCATATGACTTCTCTATGTCTATATGTATATAAACCATTTTAGTAGCATTGAAGTGTGTAAGAAGTCAGGGCATAATACAATCTTATAAGCGTGCTATTGTCTACTCATATAAAAATTGGTGGTAATTTAAACATGTTTGTAGAGCGCTGCTCTGGCCGCAGGCAGCGCACCATCAAGACACTATGAGTTAGAGCGACCCCTCGAGAAACTCTACCCACACTGCGAGGCAAACAAGGGCCTAATATTAGGAGGAACATTGTGCCCTATGTGTATATAATTAAGGATTAAGCTGCTTCAATCTTTTCTACAGTTCTGAAATAAAACAGTATATGAATGAGATGCTTTAAGGTGCTGTATATTACGGAACCCAGATAGGGAGGAAAGGTTGAAATGGTAAAGGTCTACCTACTAGTGCAGTGGGATATATTTCATAGTGGCCTATAGTAAACCATCTAGAGTTTACAATTAAATAGACTGAAAGCATTACACATACTACCCATTACAGTCTAACATTTTGATATTTAACTATCCATTGTCTTTCTCAAATGTGGATATCCAATCGTTTATAGGGGTGCAAAAGACAGCTGGCAATATAATCATGTGTTAATATATCTAAACACAAGCAATAAAAGTGAAAATCTTCATTATCTACATGGCCAAGAGGGCTACTGATTACAAACATATCCGGATGAAGCATAACATACTTTAACTATGAAGCAGAACAGGTCTAGCCTTGGTGAAACAGATAACATGGGTATTAAAGGTGTTTAAAGAGCATCTTAACAAAAACGAAAAAACAAGTGGGTAACATAAGATGCCTAGTAGCACTTTATCCAAGAGGCTTAAACAAAGCTTAGAAATAGAGGACTAGTGTTCTATAGCTATTATTTATGTCTCAGACAAATAGTTATCATGTACAGCTCTTTAATGTACTCAGACCTATTCTAACAAGGATGTCGCTTAATGATAATAAGAGCTCACTATAGCGTCATTCTAGTTTTGCAGACCCGGTCCTGAGTTTTGGATATTAGTCCTTGCTTCCTACTCAACCCACTCCATGAAGATCGTCTTGGGCAACACTCACTTGGGTAGAGGAATTACCACATTTGAGAGATTAGTTCTTGTAATTGTCCTATTCCCGCCGCTGTCATGAGCAGTAAGTAGCTCACCACCCATTATTCCTCCGGTGCCGATCACAGTTAGATGTGGGCAAACAGAATAGATTCTCTGGAACAGATAAGGAGTCTCGGGTGTTGTATATATCCAATATTGATCCGTCTCCGCTTTTTGGCCTTTTCCTCAACTTCTGCTCGTGCATCTGGTTGGGAAGCGATCTCTCTTGGTAGATTAAAAAGAGCCTCTTTTCATTTCCCATCAGCACCTCAGATGTAGATGGCTTCACGTCGCCGGTCTGAGCTCCCGAGACCACATGGCCCTCAATCAGGGATTCCCGGGTGAGAAAAGGTTTTCTGTTAGTGAGGTTTGCATCACCCATCTGGTTACAGGAAGGGGAAATCTTTGTGTTTGGCAGACCTGATTTGTTAGGTGTGGACATGCGATAAGGTTTCTTTGTTGATCGGTCTGTAATTAGCAATGTAAGCCTTTCTTTAGGTTGTGCTTTGAACAAGAGGTGGCATATCTCTTTCTCCAGTCTCCGGAAATGGTCTTTCAGGAGTCGGGCCATCTAAAGCTCCCATCTATCTATAGCATCCATTATTAATGTGAGCTTGTAATAGAATATCTTTATAGTCTTTGACTCTATGTGTAGCTGCTTTGCTAAATAAATGGTTCCCTATGTTATGATGGTTCTAGCAGTGTCTTGCGGGACTTTACTGCTCTTTTTTTTTTTTTTTTTTTTAAATATGTTTATTAAGGAATTTCAATACAAACATCTCAAAATATAGCGCAATATAGACAGTTTACATATAATAGCACTTATACTTCAGTACATAACATATTAGGTATATGAGCATATAAAAATGCAACATCAATTACATTGTAACCTAGTATAGCAAGAGGTCAGACATACCAAGTTATGTCATAATATATACCTTAGGTTACAGATACCCAAATGAAACTAAGAAGTATATCTAGTTAGCGCTCAGGACCTATAATATCCTCATTTTTATATATGGTTGTAAATTCGAGCTCTTTCTTCAAACTAAAGAGGCCCCACCAGGGTCTCTAAAGACTAGTAAATGCATTTAATAAAGGAGGAGAGCCAAACTATCCATACTTGTCAGGGTTCTTTCTCTGTTGTTTGCCATGTGCTGCTGGCAGCCATTTTACTCTCTTCTCTTCCTGACTATGGTGCATTGTGGGGGATGCTGCTCATTTCCTACACTTCCTTTTATGGCCAGACTGGTGTGCATCATCCATGTGAGACAGGATGCAGTCTCAGAATTGTGATGTCATCACTTATTATTTAAAGGGCCTCTGTTCAGTATGCTTTGCCTTTGCGTTGTCTCAGACCTGTTTGTGAGAGTTCCTGTGTATTACCTGGCTGCCTGACATCCTTCCTGGTTCCTGATCCCTGGCTTGTTCCTGACTCTGCTGTTTTCCTTGTTCCTGATTCCGGCTCATCTGACTATTCGCTTCGGCTCCTGACTCGGCTCGTCTGACTACCAGCTCTGGTTTTGACTCCTGGCTTGTTATTTGACTTGTGGACTTTTTATTATTTTTTGCTATGAATAAAGGTGTGATAATTTGTGCACTTCTCGTCTGTCTGATTCCTGGCACCCTGACATTACGCAAAGGACTATGAATCCTGATGGTGCTAATAATCCACCTTTACCTGCCATCATTTCCAGGATGGATGAACAGGATCACCGCTTGGATCAATTTGCAATAGCCCTGCAAACCCTGCTGACTCGCACTGCACATTTGGACCAAAGTGTCCCGCAAGTTTTGGCTGCTCCTGTTTCCGCTGCTGCACCTATGCCTACCAGGAGCATGTCCGGTTCTGCACCTCTACCTCAGCGATATAGAGTCGATCCTATTCAGTGCAGAGGGTTTTTGAACCAGGTGGGCATTTAATTTGAGATGTTACCTCAGGCGTTTCCCTCTGACAGAGCTAAGGTGGGATTTCTCATCTCGTTACTCTCTGACACAGCTCTTGCCTGGGCTAATCCCTTGTGGGATACTAATAAACCTGTTATTTCAAATTACTCTGAATTTGTGGCCTCCTTTCGAAGGGTATTTGATGTTCCGGCTCGCTCCTCCTCTGCTGCTAAACGACTCATGTCCATTCAGCAAGGTACAAGATCTGTTGCTCAGTATGCTATTGAGTTCCGTACGCTTGCCACAGAGGTAGGTTGGAACAATGAAGCCCTTGTTGCCGCCTTCTTTCATGGGCTCTCTGATGCGATTAAAGACAAAGTTGCTGCCAGAGATTTACCAGAGGATCTCGAGGCATTGGTGTCTTTTTTGATCCTAATTGACATCAGACTCAGAGAGAGGCCCTCTTTCAAGGAGCGCTTGCGGAAGCCTCTTGTTCCGTTGTCTCCTACGTGTTCGTTCCCACCCATGCCTCCCTCTCCTCCCATGCCTCCTGGTCCCGAGTCACCAGGTACTGCTGAGCCAATGCAGTTGGGATTCACGCGTCTCTCCGCGGCAGAGAGGGCCTTTAGGAGGAGGGAGGGGCTCTGCCTCTATTGTGGGTTACAGGGTCACCTTTTGAAGTCTTGTCCTACACGGCCGGGAAACGCTCACACCTAAGGTCCTGTCGGGGGCAGACCTTGGGTGGTTTATCCTCGTCCCCAGAACCGCTTAAGGAGAAACCTTTTGTCACGGTTGTCCTTTCCTGGGTGGACTCCTCCATAGTCACTCAGTCTCTTGTTGACTCCGGTGCTGCGGGCTATTTCATTGACAGTGCTTTTGTATCAAAGCACTCTATTCCTGTTTTGCCTCGGTCCGTTCCACTTGCTATTGAGGCCATTGATGGCAGGCCCCTTCAGCCCGCACTCGTTACTCACGAAACTGCTCCGTTGTCCATGGCTGTTGGGGCTCTCCATTTTGAAACCCTCCAGTTCCAGGTGATAAACTCTCCGCATTTTCCGGTTGTTCTGGGTTATCCCTGGCTCCAAAAACACAATCCCAGTCTCGACTGGTGCAGGTCCGAAATTTTGTCGTGGCCCCCGCAATGTATTTCCACTTGTCTTCGGAAACCAGTTAAAGTCTTGTGCACTTCTTCGGTATCTCAATTGCCAGAGGAGTACCGAGAGTTCCAAGACGTGTTTGACAAGGTGCGTGCCGGTACGTTGCCTCCTCACCGGTCTTACGATTGTGCCATAGACCTGCAACCCGGAGCCATTCCTCCTCGGGGCCGGGTGTACCCTCTGTCTGTTGCAGAGAATTGTGCTATGGAGGAGTATGTTGCCGATGCTCTGTCGCGGGGAATCATCCGCAAATCCTGCTCTCCTGCAGGGACTGGCTTCTTCTTTGTGAAGAAAAAGGGTGGCGAGTTAAGACCATGTATCGATTATAGGGGTCTTAATCGTCTTACCATTAAGAATGCCTACCCTATTCCCCTCATTACGGAACTCTTTGACCGCCTCAAGGGAGCTACGGTCTTTACTAAACTTGATTTGAGAGGAGCGTACAATCTCGTTAGGATTAAGGAGAGTCACGAATGGAAAACAGCATTTAACACCAGGAGCGGGAATTATGAGTATCTTGTAATGCCCTTTGGCCTATGTAATGCTCCTGCTGTTTTTCAGGAATGTATTAATGATGTCCTACGAGATATGTTGCAACAGTGTGTTGTGGTGTACTTAGACGACATCCTCAGACACTCACCCACACTTGAGGCTCATCGTTCTGATGTTACACAGGTTCTTCAGAGACTACGTGAGAACGGCCTGTTTTGTAAACTCGAGAAATGTGAGTTCCATCAGACTCAAGTAACCTTCCTAGGTTATGTTATCTCAGTTGCAGGGTTCTCCATGGAACCTGACAAGTTATCTGCAGTTCTGCAGTGGCCTCGCCCAGTTGGTCTTCGGTCTATTCAACTTTTTTGGGGTTCGCCAATTACTATAGAAAGTTTATTAAAAACTTTTCTTCCTTGGTCAAACCTATCACAGACATGACCCGTAAAGAGAATGATCCACTCCATTGGTCACCTACTGCCATTAAGGTCTTTGATAGTCTTAAGACTGCCTTTGCTGCCGCTCCAGTTCTGGCTCATCCTAACCCTGTCCTGCCTTTCGTTCTTGAGGTTGATGCGTCTGAGACTGGAGTATGTGGCCTCTTGGCTCAACGTCCTACGCCTGATGGTTCCTTGCATCCGTGTGGTTTCTTCTCTAAGAAATTGTCTCCTGTGGAGTGCAATTATGAAATTGGCAACAGGGAATTACTGGCCATAATTTTGGCACTCAAGGAACGGAGCATCTTCTTGAGGGTACTAGCGTGCCAGTGCTCATTCTTACTGACCACAAGAATTGAACTTATCTATCTGAAGCAAAACGTTTTTCGCCCCGACAGGCCAGATGGGCGCTATTTTTGTCTCGGTTTTATTATGTGGTCTCCTACCTGCCTGGTAGTAAGAATGTTAGGGCCCTCTCTCGACAATTTTCGCCTCTGTCCAAGGAGGAGTCTGTACCTACTCCTGTTATACCTCCTGACCATATTTTGGCTACCATACGTACTAATTTGACTTCTCACTTGGGGGAGGAGATCCTGGCTGCACAAACCAATGCACCTCCTGAGAAACCTAGTGGTAAGTGTTTTGTTCCTGAGAATCTTCGAACTAACCTTTTGCACACTTACCACTATCCTAAAGCCGCAAGTCACCCAGGCAAGAACCAAATGATTTGGTCTGTCACTCGACAATTCTGGTGGCCAGGTCTTCGTTCTGATATTGCTGCGTATGTTGCCTCCTGCTCAGTTTGTGCACAGAATAAGACTCCTTGACGTCTTCCTGTGGGTCTTCTTCAACCTATTGCTAATGGTGAGCATCCTTGGACACATCTTTCCATGGACTTCATTGTCGAGCTCCCTGTTTCCAATGGCAATACTGTTATCCTTATGGTGGTTGACCGATTTTCTAAAATGTCACATTGGATTCCCTTGATGAAGCTGCCTACCGCTCAGGAGCTTGCTTCGATTTTTGCTCGAGAGGTCTTCCGTTTACATGGGTAACCCAAGAAGATAGTGTCGGACCGGGGTAGCCAGTTTGTCTCCAGATTTTGGCGTTCCTTTTGTGCTCAAATGGGGATCCAGCTTTCCTTCTCCTCGGCATATCACCCTCAATCCAATGGGGCTGTGGAACGGTCTAATCAAGCTCTGGAACAGTTCCTCTGTTGCTATGTCTCAGATCACCACAATAATTGGTCTGAACTGTTACCTTGGGCAGAGTTTGCTCGTAAAAGTGCTATTAATGCTTCCTCCAAGTTATCCCCGTACATGAGAATTATGGGTTTCAACCATCCTTGTTGCCCGATTCATTCATGTCTCAGGGTATTCCGGCTTTGGAGGAGCATCTCCGGGTGCAGATTCAGGATTGCCTTCATCGTTCTATGCAGCATCAAACGTTCCAGGCTGATCGTAGGCGTCTCCCCGCACCTTCCTACCAGGTTGGTGAGAGAGTTTGGCTGCCCTCCCACAACTTGAACCTTCGTGTGCCTTCTAATAAATTGGCTCCCGTTATGTTGGTCCTTTTCAAATACTCCGACGGGTTAATCCTGTGGCCTACGCTCTTGACCTTCCTCCTGCTATGCGCATCCCCAATGTTTTTCATGTCTCCCTCTTGAAACCATTGGTTTGTAATCGGTCTACCACTGTGTTGCCTCGTCCCCATCCTCTCTTTGTCAGTAGCATTATTGACTCTAGTATGTCCAGGGGCCGTGTACAGTATTTGGTTCACTGGAGGGGCTACGGTCCGGAGGAGCGTTCTTGGGTTCTCTCCTCTGATGTTCATGCTCCCGCCCTCCTCCGTGCCTTCCATGCCCGTTTCCACAATAAGCCTTGTGTCCTCCCGCGGGGGGAGGGGTCATTGAGGGGAGGGTACTGTCAGGGTTTTTTCTCTGTTGTTTGCCATGTGCTGCTGGCAGCCATTTTACTCACCTCTCTTCCTGACTATGGTGCATTGTGGAGGATGCTGCTCATTTCCTACACTTCCTTTTATGGCCAGACTGGTGTGCATCATCCATGTGAGACAGGATGCAGTCTCAGAATTGTGATGTCATCACTTATTTAAAGGGTCTCTGTTCAGTATGCTTTGCCTTTGCGTTGTCTCAGACCTGTTTGTGAGAGTTCCTGTGTATTACCTGGCTGCCTGACATCCTTCCTAGTTCCTGATCCCTGGCTTGTTCCTGACTCTGCTGTTTTCCTTGTTACTGATTCCGGCTCGTCTGACTATTCGCTTCGGCTCCTGACTCGGCTCGTCTGACTACCAGCTCTGGTTTTGACTCCTGGCTTGTTAATTGACTTGTGGACGTTTTATTATTTTTTGCTATGAATAAAGGTGTGATTATTTGTGCACTTCTCATGTCAGTCTGATTCCTGGCACCCTGACAATACTGTAAAGAATAGGGATGGGAATATCAGTGGCCACTATAATGAAACCAATATGTGATAGGCAACAGGGGAAAGTTTCATGGAATCTGCATTCCTTTGTTTAGCCAGTAAACAAAAACTAAGGGAGGGCGGAGCAGAAATTATAGGAGCTATATTCACAAGGAAGTAGGAGTGATAAAGTATGATGTAATCTAGTATTTACCAATGGTCTCTCAAACCCATATAAACAAGTACACCTTATATCACTACATCTTATCTCGAGGGCAATAAATATAATCTTTCAGATTATAAATAGGGTAGAATAGAGCAGTGTTTTTCAACCAGTGTGCTGTGGCACACGAGTGTGCCGTGAGAGATCCTCAGGTGTGCTGCGGCAGATTGACAACAGTGCAGGGGTGTCCCTCTTTCAAATTTTGAATTATTGGGAGGTATGTGACAGGCTCATCAGGCATCATTTACAACCATGACATTGACATTCATTCACAGACAATCATTATGATTGTTTGTAAAAGAATGTCAATATGTCATGTATAGTTTGTAGGAGGCATGACAGCACAGTACATTGTGTGTGTGTGTATACAGTATGTGTGTGTATATATATATATATATATATATATATATATATACACTATATATATCTATATCCTGTATTAGGCTACAATGTGTAATTTTGTCAAATTTTAGGAAGGTGATGTGCCGCAGGATTTTTTAATGTAAAAAAGTGTGCCACGGCAAAAAAACATAATTTATGCTTACCTGATACATTTATTTCTCTTGTGGTGTATCCAGTCCACGGATCATCCATTACTTGTGGGATATTCTCGCTCCCAACAGGAAGTTGCAAGAGGACACCCACAGCAGAGTTGTCTATATAGCTCCTCCCCTCACTGCCATATCCAGTCATTCGACCGAAAACAAGCAGAGAAAGGAGAAACCACAGGGTGCAGTGGTGACTGTAGTTTAAAATTAAAAAATACCTGCCTTAAAATGACAGGGCGGGCCGTGGACTGGATACACCACAAGAGAAATAAATTTATCAGGTAAGCATAAATTATGTTTTCTCTTGTAAGGTGTATCCAGTCCACGGATCATCCATTACTTGTGGGATACCAATACCAAAGCTAAAGTACACGGATGAAGGGAGGGACAAAAAAACCTTTCTCCCAAAAATAGCCTCCGAAGAAGCAAAAGTATCAAATTTGTAGAATTTTGAAAAAGTATGAAGCGAAGACCAAGTCGCCGCCTTGCAAATCTGTTCAACAGAAGCCTCATTTTTAAAGGCCCATGTGGAAGCCACAGCTCTAGTAGAATGAGCTGTAATCCTTTCTGGAGGCTGCTGGCCAGCAGTCTCATAGGCTAAGCGGATTATGCTTCTTAGCCAAAAAGAAAGAGAGGTTGCCGAAGCCTTTTGACCTCTCCTCTGTCCAGAGTAGACAACAAACAAAGCAGATGCTTGACGAAAATCTTTAGTAGCTTGTAAGTAAAACTTTAAAGCATGAACCACGTCCAGATTGTGTAATAGACGCTCCTTCTTTGAAGAAGGATTAGGACACAAAGACGGAACAACAATCTCTTGATTGATATTCTTATTAGATACCACCTTAGGTAAAAACCCAGGTTTGGTACGCAGAACTACCTTATCTGCATGGAAGATCAGATAAGGAGAATCACATTGTAAGGCAGATAACTCGGAAACTCTACGAGCCGAGGAAATAGCTACCAAAAAAAGAACTTTCCAAGATAAAAGTTTGATATCTATGGAATGAAGAGGTTCAAACGGAACCCCCTGAAGAACTTTAAGAACCAAATTTAAGCTCCAAGGTGGAGCAACAGGTTTAAACACAGGCTTGATTCTAACTAAAGCCTGACAAAATGCCTGAACGTCTGGGACATCCGCCAGACGCTTGTGCAAAAGAATAGATAGCGCAGAAATCTGTCCCTTTAAGGAACTAGCTGACAATCCTTTCTCCAATCCTTCTTGGAGAAAAGATAATATCCTGGGAATCCTGACCTTACTCCATGAGTAGCCCTTAGATTCACACCAATAAAGATATTTACGCCATATTTTATGATAGATTTTCCTGGTGACAGGCTTTCGTGCCTGAATTAAGGTATCAATGACTGACTCGGAGAAACCACGCTTTGATAAAATCAAACGTTCAATCTCCAGGCAGTCAGCCTCAGAGAAATTAGATTTGGATGGTTGAAAGGACCTTGAAGTAGAAGGTCCTGTCTCAGCGGCAGAATCCATGGTGGAAAGGATGACATGTCCACCAGATCTGCATACCAAGTCCTGCGTGGCCACGCAGGCGCTATCAAGATCACCGATGCTCTCTCCTGCTTGATTTTGGCAATCAGACGAGGGAGCAGAGGAAACGGTGGAAACACATAAGCCAGGTTGAAGGACCAAGGCGCTGCTAGAGCATCTATCAGCGTTGCCTTGGGGTCCCTGGACCTGGATCCGTAACAAGGAAGCTTGGCGTTCTGGCGAGATGCCATAAGATCCAGTTCTGGTTCGCCCCAACGATGAACCAATTGTGCAAACACCTCCGGATGGAGTTCCCACTCCCCCGGATGAAAAGTCTGTCGACTTAGAAAATCCGCCTCCCAGTTCTCTACACTTGGGATATGGATAGCTGATAGGTGGCAAGAGTGAATCTCTGCCCAGCGAATTATCTTTGAGACTTCTAACATCGCTAGGGAACTCCTTGTTCCCCCTTGATGGTTGATGTAAGCCACAGTCGTGATGTTGTCAGACTGAAATCTGATGAACCTCATTGTCGCTAGCTGAGGACAAGCCTGAAGAGCATTGAATATCGCTCTTAGTTCCAGAATGTTTACTGGAAGGAGAGACTCCTCCTGAGTCCACGATCCCTGAGCCTTCAGGGAGTTCCAGACTGCACCCCAACCTAGAAGGCTGGCATCTGTCGTTACAATTGTCCAATCTGGCCTGCAAAAGGTCATACCTTTGGACAGATGGACCCGAGATAGCCACCAGAGAAGAGAATCCCTGGTCTCTTGATCCAGATTTAGTAGAGGGGACAAATCTGTGTAATCCCCATTCCACTGACTGAGCATGCAGAGTTGCAGCGGTCTGAGATGTAGGCGTGCAAACGGCACTATGTCCATTGCCGCTACCATTAAGCCGATTACTTCCATGCACTGAGCCACCGAAGGGCGAGGAATGGAATAAAGAACATGGCAGGAATTTAGAAGTTTTGATAACCTGGACTCCCTCAGGTAAATTTTAATTTCTACAGAATCTATCAGAGTCCCTAGGAAGGAAACTCTTGTGAGGGGGGATAGAGAACTCTTTTCCTCGTTCACCTTCCACCCATGCGACCTCAGAAATGCCAACACTATGTCCGTATGAGACTTGGCAATTTGGAAGTTTGACGCCTGAATCAGGATGTCGTCTAAATAAGGGGCCACTGCTATGCCCCGCGGTCTTAGGACCGCCAGAAGCGACCCCAGAACCTTCGTAAAAATTCTTGGGGCTGCAGCTAACCCAAAGGGAAGAGCTACCAACTGGTAATGCCCGTCTAGGAAGGCAAACCTGAGAAACCGATGATGATCTTTGTGTATCGGAATGTGAAGATAAGCATCCTTTAAATCCACTGTAGTCATGTATTGACCCTCCTGGATCATAGGTAGGATGGTACGAATAGTCTCCATCTTGAATGATGGAACTCTGAGGAATTTGTTTAAGATCTTTAGATCCAAAATTGGTCTGAAGGTTCCCTCTTTTTTGGGAACCACAAACAGATTTGAGTAAAATCCCTGTCCCTGTTCCTCCTTTGGAACTGGATGGACCACTCCCATAACTAGGAGGTCTTGTACACAGTGTAAGAATGCCTCTCTCTTTATCTGGTTTGCAGATAATTGTGAAAGGTGAAATCTCCCTTTTGGGGGGGAAGCCTTGAAGTCCAGAAGATATCCCTGGGATATAATTTCCAACGCCCAGGGATCCTGGACATCTCTTGCCCACGTCTGGGCGAAGAGCGAAAGTCTGCCCCCTACTAGATCCGTTACCGTATAGGGGGGCGTTCGTTCATGCTGTCTTAGAGGCAGCAGCAGGCTTTTTGGCCTGTTTACCCTTGTTCCAGGTCTGGTTAGGTCTCCAGACCGTCTTGGACTGAGCAAAAGTTCCCTCTTGTTTTGCATTAGAGGAAGTTGATGCCGCACTTGCCTTGAAGTTTCAAAAGGCACGAAAATTAGACTGTTTGGCCCTTGATTTGGACCTATCCTGAGGAAGGGCATGACCTTTTCCTCCAGTGATATCAGCAACAATCTCCTTCAAACTAGGCCCGAATAGGGTCTGCCCCTTGAAGGGAATATTAAGCAGCTTAGACTTTGAAGTAACGTCAGCTGACCATGATTTAAGCCATAGCGCTCTGCGCGCCTGGATAGCAAAACCAGAATTCTTAGCCGTTAGTTTAGTCAAATGAACAATGGCATCAGAAACAAAAGAATTGGCTAGCTTAAGTGCTCTAAGCTTGTCAAGTATGTCATCCAATGGAGTCGCTACCTGTAAAGCCTCTTCCAGAGACTCAAACCAGAACGCCGCAGCAGCAGTGACAGGAGCAATGCATGCAAGGGGCTGTAGGATAAAACCTTGTTGAATAAACATTTTCTTAAGGTAACCCTCTAACTCTTTATCCATTGGATCTAAGAAAGCACAACTGTCCTTGACAGGGATAGTAGTACGCTTTGCTAGAGTAGAACCTGCTCCCTCCACCTTAGGAACTGTCTGCCATAAGTCCCGTGTGGTGGCGTCTATTGGAAACATTTTTCTAAAAACAGGAGGGGGAGAGTACGGCACACCTGGTCTATCCCATTCCTTAGTAATAATTTCTGTAAACGTTTTAGGTATTGGAAAAACATCAGTGCACGCCGGCACTGCATAGTATTTATCCAGTCTACACAATTTCTCTGGCACTGCAATTGTATCACAGTCATTCAGAGCAGCTAAAACCTCCCTGAGTAACACGCGGAGGTGTTCAAGCTTAAATTTAAATGTAGAGATATCAGAATCAGGTTGCATCATCTTCCCTGAGTCAGAAACATCACCCACAGAAAGAAGCTCTCCTTCTTCAGCTTCTGCATATTGTGAGGCAGTATCAGACATAGCTCTTAAAGCGTCAGTATGCTCTGTATTTCATCTAACTCCAGAGCTATCTCGCTTTCCTCTAAATTCAGGTAGTCTGGCTAATACCGCTGACAGTGTATTATCCATGACTGCCGCCATGTCTTGTAAAGTAAACGCTATGGGCGCCCTAGATGTACTTGGCACCATTTGAGCGTGAGTCCCTTGAGCTGGAGTCAAAGGATCTGACACGTGGGGAGAGTTAGTCGGCATAACTTCCACCTCGTCAGATTCCTCTGGTGATAAATTTTTTAAAGACAGAATATGATCTTTATTGCTTAAAGTGAAATCAGTACATTTGGTACACATTCTAAGAGGGGGTTCCACAATGGCTTTTAAACATAATGAACAAGGAGTTTCCTCTATGTCAGACATGTTTGTACAGACTAGCAATGAGACTAGCAAGCTTGGAAAACACTTTAAATCAAGTTAACAAGCAAATATAAAAAACAGTACTGTGCCTTTAAGAGAAACAATTTTTTACAGTGTGTATAATAGGCTAACAGAGCATTGCACCCACTTGCAAATGGATGATTAACCCCTTAGTTCAAAAATCGGATCAAAAAAAGATATAGACGTTTTTTAACAGTCACACCAAACTGCCACAGCCTTGCTGTGGCCTACCTTCCCCAACAAACGATTTAGGAAGCCTAAGAGCCCTTTAGAGATGTCCTATAGCATTCAGGGGACTCCTGGAGGAAGCTGGATGTCTCAGTCTGTAAAATTTACTGCGCAAAAAAAGCGCTAAATTAGGCCCCTCCCACTCATAGTAACACAGTGGAAAGCCTCAGGAAACTGTTTCTAGGCAAATTTAAGCCAGCCATGTGGAAAAAACTAGGCCCCAATAAAGTTTTATCACCAAAGTATATATAAAAACGTTTAAACATGCCAGCAAACGTTTTATATTGTAAATATAAAAGAGTATTACCTCAGAAAGTAAGCATGATACCAGTCGCTATTAAATCACTGTATTCAGGCTTACCTTACATAAATTTGGTATCAGCAGCATTTTCTAGCATTCACATCTTCTAGAAAAAACTTAACTGCACATACCTCATAGCAGGATAACCTGCACGCCATTCCCCCGCTAAAGTTATCTCTCTCTTCAGTCATGTGTGAGAACAGCAATGGATCTTAGTTACAACCTGCTAAGATCATAGAAATCACAGGCAGATTCTTCTATTTTTCTGCCTGGAACAAAATAGTACAACTCCGGTACCATTTAAAAATAATAAACTTTTGATTGAAGCAAAATAACAGCTACATTTCACCACTTCTCTCTTACTACCTCCATGCTTGTTGAGAGTTGCAAGAGAATGACTGGATATGGCAGTGAGGGGAGGAGCTATATAGACAGCTCTGCTGTGGGTGTCCTCTTGCAACTTCCTGTTGGGAATGAGAATATCCCAAAAGTAATGGATGATCCGTGGACTGGATACACCTTACAAGAGAAAAAGGTTGCAAATCACTGGAATAGAGACCTGAGACCAATAATACCTAAATAAACATGTTGAACTAGGGCATTTCTATATATCAAAAGCTAAGCAAGTCAGTATATCTGAGAACAGTAAGATTTATTATAGACAGTAGGGTAATATATTCAAGCCCATATCAGAGCAAAATAACAATAGACAATCTCAAGGCGGGGAGGGTTAAAGGTAAGATGACAAGACTAATTATGTTATAGCATGAGTAATAAAACAAATGCAGCGGGTACACAGGTCCCACTTGGACTATATGTAATAAGGTAATATCTAGGTGGGAACTGATCAATATGCTTAGTAGGCTTGTATTTGGAAAATATATATACATATGTCTTATCAACTTATAGCATCTATATGGTATGTCTATCTAGATATGAAATAGTGAATAATTCCCAGAGGGTAGCTTCACATATAAAGGACTAGTTGGAGTAAATATTCTATCTCTCTAGAATATAGTAGGTATATTAGGTTTTAACTTTTAGTAGTGTCAGCCATGTCATCTCGGCCGCTGAAAACGCGGCTGTGTCAATACCAGTTTGAATGTCCTATGGAATACCCAGGGAGACATACCTGCTCAAAACAATATGGAGACCCTCCTGCACAAAATCTATTGACAGTAGTTCAATTATATAGTATATAATAATTGTAACCTAATTCAAAATAACTGTTGTAGCAAAAGGGTTATTTCTCACCTATCTTAACTAGTAAAGCCACTGTGCAAACGTTGATTATGTAGGGTACCACCAAACCAAACTTATAAAAGGCAGACCTCTAAGATATATATAGTATACTTTCAAATAATATGAAGTGAGAACTACAAATATGGCACAAGATCATACGGGTCAAACATTGAAATCTGTGCAGGATAAAATAAGGACTATAGGAAAAGGATGAGCTCTGTATGGCCGGTGAATTTATCTATAGAAAACACAAAACACCCAAACTCCAAAAGGAATAAAAGCATTATACTCCTCATAGCTTTTAGCAAATAAGAGAGTGGGTCAATTATATCAGGAGTGAGTGAGTCACCCACAAGGACCGCAGCAACCGACCTGGAGGAGGCATTGCCATCATACACAAACACTCCATCCAAGTCACAACCACCTCCGATGATCACTGGGAACATCTACACTTCAAAATCAAGGTTAACCACAACACCACCCTCCACGGCACCCTCATCTACAGACCTCCAGGACCGCTTCCCGCCTTCTGTGACTCCATCACCGACCACCTTGCACCCCACGCCCTCGCTTCAAAGGACTACATCCTACTCGGTGACCTCAACTTCCATCTAGACAACCCCAATGACCACAACACCACCAACCTCCTGGAAAACTTTGGAACCATTGGACTGAAGCAACTTGTAAACGCCCCAACTCACATAGCCGGACACACCCTCGACTCAATCTTCTCCGCAGGTAACCACATCTCAGTCAACCACATAACCGAACTCCACTGGACTGACCATCACTTTATACACTTCTCCTTCAACAAACCCACCACGCACCTCCGGCATCACCACCCACCCCACAGAAACTAGAAAAACATCACCCAAGAACAACTGCACTCCATCCTAATCAAGTCCCCCCCAGTGACCTCCACTGACGCCAACTCCTCCGCCCGCCACCTACATCGCTGGATCACAGACTGCGCAAATACCCTCGCCCCCCTCAAGAAACCGTCCTTCCGCCAGCCCAACAACAAGGCCAGCTGGTTCACCTCCAGGACTCCAAACGCCACTGCAGACGATTAGAGAGAATATGGAGATCCAGCAAGTCCCCCTCAGACAAATCCGCCTACAAAGAAGCCGTCACCACCCACCACCACCTCATCAAAACCACAAAGAAAACCGCTATCCTAGACAAAATCCACGCCAAAACCCACAACAGCAAAGAGCTGTTCACAGTCATCAAGGAATTCTCTAAACCCAACTAATGACTAATGACATCCCACCCTCCCAGGACCTCTGCGACAACATCGCTACTTACTTCCACCGCAAGATCATCAACATCTACGACAGTCTTGAGCTCCAGAACTCACCACTCACCGCCGACCCACCTACCACCACCTCACCCAAACCCACCACTCGCCACCTTCTATGCACTACCTGGAGCCCCCTCACCACGGAGGACACACTCAGAATCATGAAATCTACCCACTCCGGAGCACCCTCAGACCCATGCCCGCACCACATATTCAACAAAGCTGGTTTTACCATCGCCCACGAACTCTGCCTCACCATAAACTGCTCCATCAAAACTGGCACCTTACCAGAAGACTGGAAGCATGCAGAGCTGAAACCCCTGCGGAAGAAACCCACAGCTGACCCCATAGATCCTAAAAACTACCGCCCCATCTCTCTTCTCCCCTTTCCAGCCAAAGTAATCGAGAAGGCCATCAACGCACAACTTGTTGACCACATCGAGAACAACCACATCTTGGACCCCTCCCAATCCGTTTTCAGGAACAATCACAGCACCGAGACCGCCCTCCTCGCTGCCACAGATGACATCCGCACCCTGCTCGACCAAGGAGAGACTGCTGCGCTCATTCTTCTAGACCTCTCAGCCGCATTCGACACTGTAGCTCACAGCACCCTCCTGACGCGCCTACACGATGCTGGCATCCGCAATGAGGCCCTGGAATGGATCACCTCCTTCCTCAGTGGCAAAACCCAGAAAGTCAGACTCCCACCCTTCTCCTCCAATCCCACAGCAATCAGCTGCGGCATACCCCAAGGCTCTTCTCTTAGCCCCACCCTCTTCAACATCTACATGGCCCCCCTCGCCACCATCGTCCGACAACACAACCTCAACATCGTCTCCTATGCCGACGATACCCAGTTAATCATCTCACTCACCCGAGACCCCACCACCGCCAAGAAAAATGTCCACGAAGGACTTACAGCAATCGCCACCTGGATGAACAACAACCGTCTCAATCTCAACACTGACAAGACCGAAATCCTCCTCCTCGGACCCACCAAATCTGCATGGGATGACTCCTGGTGGCCCACAGCCCTCGGACACCCTCCAACTCCAACACACCACGCACAAAATCTAGGCGTCATCCTCATCACTTTTCCATGGACTGCCAAGTCAACGCCGTCTCTTCGACTTGTTTTTACATACTCCACCTACTGCGAAAAATCTTCAAGTGAATCCCCACTGAAACTAGAAAATCTGTCACCCACGCCCTCGTCAGTAGTCGACTGGACTCTGGCAATGCACTCTACACCGGGTCCACCATCAAGCTCCAGAAACGACTCCAACGCCAAAACCACAGCACCGAACACCTAAGGAACCTACACTGGCTCCCCGTCAACAAGAGAATCACCTTCAAGCTCCTAACCCATGCATTCAAGGCCCTCCACAACATCGGTCCTGAATACATCAACCACCGTGTCAATTTCTACACCCCCTCCAGACAACTCCGCTCTGCCGATCAAGCACTCACAGTCATCCCCAGCATCAAGAAAAAAAACAGCTGGAGGAAAATCCTTCTCCTATATGGCAGCAAGGTCATGGAACTCCCTCCCGCTGCACCTCAGACAAACCACCTCCCTTACAAACTTCAGGAAGGACCTCAAGACCTGGCTCTTCGACTGAATCGTCTTCCCTTAGCCCCCCTCTCCCCCCCCCATAGCGCCTTGAGACCCTCACAGGTGATTAGTTTGCGCTTTACAAGTACCCAATAGAATAGAATAGTATATAATTCTAACCTTTAGATCCTGGCGGATATTGGTTCTGTGAAAGGCATTATATTATTATTATCAGGTATTTGTAGAGCGCCAACAGATTCCGCAGCGCTGTAAACATAGTCAATATACAGGATAGCTTTTGCAGGGATCAAGTGGGTAGAGGGCCCTGCCGAGAGTTTCACTGTTGTAGTCGGCTCTTATGAAGCGATCTGTAAACAGCTGGGCCCATAGGCTTACATTCTAAGGGGTTCAAGGGGAAAGCAATTGAGTTAGGAAAGGTTAGTGTTGGTTGTAAGCATCCCTGAATAGTAGAGTTTTTAGGGAGCGCTTGAAGCTGTTAAAACTAGGGGAGAGAACCACGAAAGAGCTGTGTCGCAGATGCCAAACATTGCATAAAACAACTGTGAATTTAGAACTGTGCAAAACACATAACAGTAAACTTGCCACTGAAAAATAACAAGTAAGGTATAGTCTTAAAGTAGATTATAGAAAAGTTCCGGTGTCCACACTTGCTTCTCCCAATATGGGTACGGAGGCTGTCTCCAAATTAGCCGATGCCTCTTCTGAGGCCACAGGGAACATACTGCACATGTTGCATAAGTCCCAGCAAAGACCACCACCAACCTGCAACAATAGCCAAGTTTTGAGGGACCCAGCACAGTTGTAACTCATAGGCTCCACGTCCATCCAGCCTCATATTAACTCCGCTAGGTAGTCCGTGCTTCTCAGAGAAGCTCCAATAGATTAGCTGGTAATTAGGTGTCATGCGCGGTCCCCGCGCCAATATCCGCTCTTTAGTACACAGCAGTGTATTTGTCATTATCTCTTCTCTCAGGCTTTCATAAAGCACATCCAACAGCAAGTCATGCGCTTCAGCAACGGTTTCCAAATCTTATCCAGCATATAGGTCTGCCTGACCTCCCTTATGTCACATTGCGATAAAGTGTGTGTTGGCCTTGGTAGTAAAGATGGCGGCTGCTGGGTCTCTATTACACCTTCTGCACCATCACACTTCCTTTCACAAACAGTTAGGGTAGCTGAAGAGGTAATGTAACTGGCGAGAGAATTGAAAGCTCCGACCACTGCATCCAAGAGAGCTTCGCTGTGGTGATTTAGCAGATCATGTATCTGACTGAAAATGAACACAGCCATGTCGTCGCACATTCACTATAGGCAAAGTTGGAGATCATAAGTTGCAAAAATTAGAGCCTTGGACACTGCAATGTACCCCAAAAGCAGTAAAAAGATAATTCTCCATATGCACCTCCAGAACAGGGTTAAATGTGGGGAAAGTAGGTAATAAATCCTTTAAAATTATGATATAAATCAGGAGCTCTAGAAATGTGCGTCTTGTCCCAGTGGTAGTTAGCTCCACCCCCCAGGACTTTACTGCTCTTTAACGACAGAGACACACAGGTGTCCTGCTGGGGGTTGGATAATAGGCCGTAACTAACATAAAGCTCCGGTAGGCTGAATCCGACAACAAATTTGAAAACAATGTTATCATTTAAAAGAGCTTTCTCTGCTGTGTATCATTAGGCGTAAATGAATACTCGATGGAGCATTTCAGAATGAGTTGTGAGCAGATTTATGCTAGGTCCTTGAGCAGAAGACAGTCTTGCGACCAATCATGGCCGCCGCCCAGAAGTCCCCCTACTTCTTATTTTTTATTGTATTATTTCTTATCAGTTTTCACTATCTCTGTTTGGCCCTTCTTTTTAAATACATATATGTTGATAATAATGGTCTATCTGGTACTCCTAGCCGGCAGGAGTTGCTAGATCTTCCATTTATTTTTGATATAACATCAAATTTGATCTAAGAATTTGTGGGTCCAGACGAGCTGTTGTAGTTATAGTAATATAATGCTTCAATATGCTGTAATATTGTATTATGATACAATGTAACAAAACATAACATCAAGATGTATTTTTCTTTTTATTATGACATAAGTGATTTCCCTTTAATTGAAGGTTAATTGTATAAACTTTAAAATTTAAAAAAAATAAGGTAAAACAGAATATATATTTTGTTTCCTAGCCTGTAGATACAGTTGATTTTAGACAGAAAATATGTGTTGAAAAAGTAATTATATAATGCCATATAACATCTAATGCAATATTTAATTCCCCTATATAACGATATAGTGTAACTAAGATATAATAACATAAGTTGAAAAAAATACTTCTGTATATTTCTAACTTTAGCATTATTGTATTGATAGTCTTAGTGTTCCGCTAATATATATGCAAACAAATGAATAAATAGTAAACATTCGCTTTTCAGATAGTCGCTTGTAATTGGGATAAAAAGTTCAGTTGCTATAAACACTAATATAAACTGAGCATCTCATTCTAACAAGCAGCTGTGTAATCTGTCTGTCAAACATCCACTGAGATCGTATTGGATAACGCTAAACCAGCTGTGTGACATCTCAGGAGTATATAGCAACAAGCCGTATCTTACTTACTCTACACCTGATGAAGGGGCATGACCCAGAAACACATAGTCAGTATCAGTAAGATTTGTCTGGCCAGACCAGTAATTTGCAGCTTGCTGCTATTTTGCTTTATACTCTGTTTTATTTTTTTACTGCGGTTTGTTTATCACTTTTTATATGTATACCTGCACAGACCTATTTTTTGTCATACATACAATATTGTGAAATAGAGAGTTCCTTGCCTAATTCAGCTTGTATTTCCATTCTGTGTAGAGCTACTAGATTGTATACACCTCTCCATTTGTTTGGTGTGGATAACGATTTGTTGCGTTCTTTGTAATTAATTACACTTCACTGTTTTATTACACAAATAAATATTTTGTTATTGATATTATTCTTTGTCGAATTTGATTTTATTAGCGCTGTTAGTGTGCCTGACATGTATATTTTAAATATGCTGTGCAACTTACCACCTTAACTGAGCTAGGTTCTCTGTGTCGTGTCTATCGGCATCCGAACAAGACTCTCCTTGGAGCTTATGGAAGCACGCTTTTGTGAGCGCAAAGCTTAGATGCAATGCGAACGTGAGGTCAGAGCAGGGCTAGTTTCCACTACTACTCATACTATAACATTTTAAATATGAGCTAACCAAAATAATTAAAAGATTTCAGAACATCATAATTGATTTGAGAATAAATTACTTTTTTTCTTGATAGTGACTATCATCAAAGATCACAGGAGAGAGGATATAAAAGAATCCGTCAGTGCAATGAAGTCCATGACACATCTTACTCATTGAACTATATACAATAGCAAGATGCATAAATACTAAAAAATGCTCAATAAACTAAGCATTTTAAAAGTGTATTTAAAGGGACATGAAACCTCAAACATTTCTTCCATGATTCAGATAGAGCATACGATTTTAGACAACTAATTTTCTTCATTCTTTCTATATCCTTTGCTGAAGAAATAGCAATGCACATGGGTGAGCCAATCACACGAGACATCTATGTGCAGCCACCAATCAGCAACTACTGAGCCTATTTAGATGCTTTTCAACAACCGATACCAAGAGAATGATGCAAATTAGATAATAGAAGTAAATTGGAAAGTTGTTTAAAATTGCATGCTCTATCTGAATCATGAAGGGAAAAAAAAATGGGTTTCATGTCCCTTTAACCCCTTAATGACCACATCACTTTTCCATTTTCTGTCCGTTTGGGACCAAGGCTATTTTTACATTTTTGCGGTGTTTGTATTTAGCTGTAATTTTCCTCTTACTCATTTACTGTACCCACACATATTATATACCATTTCTTCTGTTAAGTGTGATCAGTCCACGGGTCATCATTACTTCTGGGATATTACTCCTCCCCAACAGGAAGTGCAAGAGGATTCACCCAGCAGAGCTGCATATAGCTCCTCCCCTCTACGTCACTCCCAGTCATTCTCTTGCACCCAACGACTAGATAGGATGTGTGAGAGGACTATGGTGATTATACTTAGTTTTATCTTCATCAAGAGTTTGTTATTTTAAAATAGCACCGGAGTGTGTTATTACCTCTCTGGCAGAGTTTGAAGAAGAATCTACCAGAGTTTTGCTATGATTTTAGCCGGAGTAGTTAAGATCATATTGCTGTTCTCGGCCATCTGAGGAGTGAGGTAAACTTCAGATCAGGGGACAGCGGGCAGATGAATCTGCATAGAGGTATGTAGCAGCTTTTATTTTCTGACAATGGAATTGATGAGAAAATCCTGCCATACCGATATAATGTCATGTATGTATACTTTACACTTCAGTATTCTGGGGAATGGTACTTCACTAGAATTACACTGTAAGAAGTACATAAAGCTGTTTAATAACTAGAAATTATGTTTAACGTTTTTGCTGGAATGTAAAATCGTTTTCATTTGCTGAGGTACTGAGTGCATAAATGTTTGGGCACTATTTTTCCACTTGGCAGTTGCTTAATCTTTTTTCTGACAGTTTCTGTTCTCTCTCACTGCTGTGTGTGAGGGGGAGGGGCCGTTTTTTTGGCGCTTTTGCTACGCATCAGATATTTCAGTCAGCAGCTCATTGTACTTCCTGCATGATCCGGTTCATCTCTACAGAACTCAGGGGTCTTCAAAACTTATTTTGAGGGAGGTAATTTCTCTCAGCAGAGCTGTGAGAATTATAGTTAACAGAGATAAAAAACGTTTATTCTGTAAATTTTTTCCTGCTTTCAGAATTAGTTATCTTTACTAATGGGATTAAACCTTTGCTAAAGTTGTGTGGTTTACAAGGATTGAGGCTATAACTGTTTCAATTTATTAATTTTCAACTGTCATAGATCTTCTGTGCTTCTTAAAGGCACAGTACGTTTTTAATAATATTCTAATTGAATTGTATTCCAAGTTGCAAGTTTATTTGCTAGTGTATTAAACATGTCTGATTCAGAGGAAGATACCTGTGTCATTTGTTGCAATGCCAAAGTGGAGCCCAATAGAAATTTATGTACTAACTGTATTGATGCTACTTTAAATAAAAGTCAATCTGTACAAATTGAACAAATTTCACCAAACAACGAGGGGAGAGTTATGCCGACTAACTCGCCTCACGTGTCAGTACCTGCATCTCCCGCTCGGGAGGTGCGTGATATTGTAGCGCCGAGTACATCTGGGCGGCCATTACAAATCACATTACAAGATATGGCTACTGTTATGACTGAAGTTTTGGCTAAATTACCAGAACTAAGAGGTAAGCGTGATCACTCTGGGGTGAGAACAGAGTGCGCTGATAATATTAGGGCCATGTCAGACACTGCGTCACAGGTGGCAGAACATGAGGACGGAGAACTTCATTCTGTGGGTGACGGTTCTGATCCAAACAGACTGGATTCAGATATTTCAAATTTTAAATTTAAGCTGGAAAATCTCCGTGTATTACTAGGGGAGGTGTTAGCGGCTCTGAATGATTGTAACACAGTTGCAATACCAGAGAAAATGTGTAGGTTGGATAAATATTTTGCGGTACCGGCGAGTACTGAGGTTTTTCCTATACCTAAGAGACTTACTGAAATTGTTACTAAGGAGTGGGATAGACCCGGTGTGCCGTTCTCACCCCCTCCGATATTTAGAAAAATGTTTCCAATAGACGCCACCACACGGGACTTATGGCAAACGGTTCCTAAGGTGGAGGGAGCAGTTTCTACTTTAGCTAAGCGTACCACTATCCCGGTGGAGGATAGCTGTGCTTTTTCAGATCCAATGGATAAAAAATTAGAGGGTTACCTTAAGAAAATGTTTGTTCAACAAGGTTTTATATTGCAACCCCTTGCATGCATTGCGCCGATCACGGCTGCAGCGGCATTCTGGATTGAGTCTCTGGAAGAGAACATTAGTTCAGCTACTCTGGACGACATTACGGACAGGCTTAGAGTCCTTAAACTAGCTAATTCATTCATTTCGGAGGCCGTAGTACATTTAACTAAACTTACGGCGAAGAATTCAGGATTCGCCATTCAGGCACGCAGGGCGCTGTGGCTAAAATCCTGGTCAGCTGATGTTACTTCTAAGTCTAAATTGCTTAATATACCTTTCAAAGGGCAGACCTTATTCGGGCCCGGGTTGAAAGAGATTATCGCTGACATTACAGGAGGTAAAGGCCATGCCCTGCCTCAGGACAAAGCCAAAGTTAAGGCTAGACAGTCTAATTTTCGTTCCTTTCGTAATTTCAAAGCAGGAGCAGCATCAACTTCCTCTGCACCAAAACAGGAAGGAGCTGTTGCTCGCTACAGACAAGGCTGGAAACCTAACCAGTCCTGGAACAAGGGCAAGCAGGCCAGGAAACCGGCTGCTGCCCCTAAAACAGCATGAATTGAGGGCCCCCGATCCGGGATCGGATCTAGTGGGGGGCAGACTTTCTCTCTTCGCCCAGGCTTGGGCAAGAGATGTCCAGGATCCCTGGGCACTAGAGATAATATCTCAGGGATACCTTCTGGACTTCAAATACTCTCCTCCAAGAGAGAGATTTCATCTGTCAAGGTTGTCAACAATCCAGACAAAGAAAGAGGCGTTTCTACGCTGCGTACAAGAGCTCTTGTTAATGGGAGTAATCCATCCAGTTCCACGGTCGGAACAGGGACAGGGGTTTTACTCAAATCTGTTTGTGGTTCCCAAAAAAGAGGGAACTTTCAGACCAATCCTGGACTTAAAGATCCTAAACAAATTCCTAAGAGTTCCATCGTTCAAGATGGAGACTATTCGGACAATTTTACCTATGATCCAAGAGGGTCAGTACATGACCACTGTAGATTTAAAAGATGCTTACCTTCACATACCGATTCACAAAGATCATTACCGGTACCTAAGGTTTGCCTTCCTAGACAGGCATTACCAGTTTGTGGCTCTTCCATTCGGTTTGGCTACAGCTCCAAGAATCTTCACAAAGGTTCTGGGTGCTCTTCTGGCGGTACTAAGACCGCGGGGAATCTCGGTAGCTCCATACCTAGACGACATTCTGATACAAGCTTCAAGCTTTCAAACTGCCAAGTTTCAAACAGAGTTAGTACTGGCATTTCTAAGGTCACATGGATGGAAGGTGAACGAAAAGAAAAGTTCACTCGTTCCACTCACAAGAGTTCCCTTCCTGGGGACTCTTATAGATTCTGTAGAAATGAAGATTTACCTGACAGAGGACAGGCTAACAAGACTTCAAAGTGCTTGCCGCACCCTTCATTCCATTCAACACCCGTCAGTGGCTCAATGCATGGAGGTAATCGGCTTAATGGTAGCGGCAATGGACATAGTACCCTTTGCACGCTTACACCTCAGACCACTGCAACTGTGCATGCTAAGTCAGTGGAATGGGGATTACTCAGACTTATCCCCTTCTCTGAATCTGGATCAAGAGACCAGAAATTCTCTTCTATGGTGGCTTTCTCGGCCACATCTGTCCAGGGGGATGCCATTCAGCAGACCAGACTGGACAATTGTAACAACAGACGCCAGCCTTCTAGGTTGGGGTGCCGTCTGGAATTCTCTGAAGGCTCAGGGACAATGGAGTCAGGAGGAGAGTCTCCTGCCAATAAACATTCTGGAATTGAGAGCAGTTCTCAATGCCCTCCTGGCTTGGCCCCAGTTGACAACTCGGGGGTTCATCAGGTTTCAGTCGGACAACATCACGACCGTAGCTTACATCAACCATCAGGGAGGGACAAGAAGCTCCCTAGCTATGATGGAAGTATCAAAGATAATTCGCTGGGCAGAGTCTCACTCTTGCCACCTGTCAGCAATCCACATCCCGGGAGTGGAGAACTGGGAAGCGGATTTCTTAAGTCGTCAGACTTTTCATCCGGGGGAGTGGGAACTTCATCCGGAGGTCTTTGCCCAAATACTTCGACGTTGGGGCAAACCAGAGATAGATCTCATGGCGTCTCGACAGAACGCCAAGCTTCCTCGTTACGGGTCCAGATCCAGGGATCCAGGAGCAGTCCTGATAGATGCCCTGACAGCACCTTGGGACTTCAGGATGGCTTACGTGTTTCCACCCTTCCCGATGCTTCCTCGATTGATTGCCAGAATCAAACAGGAGAGAGCATCAGTGATTCTAATAGCACCTGCATGGCCACGCAGGACTTGGTATGCAGACCTGGTGGACATGTCATCCTGTCCACCTTGGTCTCTACCTCTGAAACAGGACCTTCTGATTCAGGGTCCTTTCAAACATCAAAATCTAACTTCTCTGAAGCTGACTGCTTGGAAATTGAACGCTTGATTTTATCAAGACGTGGGTTTTCTGAGTCAGTTATTGATACCTTAATACAGGCTAGGAAACCTGTTACCAGAAAGATTTACCATAAGATATGGCGTAAATACCTATATTGGTGTGAATCCAAAGGTTACTCTTGGAGTAAGGTTAGGATTCCTAGGATATTGTCTTTTCTACAAGAAGGTTTAGAAAAGGGTTTATCTGCTAGTTCAAAGGGACAGATCTCAGCTCTGTCCATTCTGTTACACAAACGTCTGTCAGAAGTTCCTGACGTCCAGGCTTTTTGTCAGGCTTTGGCCAGGATTAAGCCTGTGTTTAAAACTGTTGCTCCACCATGGAGTTTAAACCTTGTTCTTAATGTTTTACAGGGCGTTCCGTTTGAACCCCTTCATTCCATTGATATAAAGTTGTTATCTTGGAAAGTTCTATTTTTAATGGCTATTTCCTCGGCTCGAAGAGTCTCTGAATTATCAGCCTTACATTGTGATTCTCCTTATTTGATTTTTCATTCGGATAAGGTAGTTCTGCGTACTAAACCTGGGTTCTTACCTAAGGTAGTTACTAACAGGAATATCAATCAAGAGATTGTTGTTCCTTCTTTGTGCCCAAATCCTTCTTCGAAGAAGGAACGTCTACTGCACAACCTGGATGTAGTCCGTGCTCTAAAATTTTACTTACAGGCAACTAAGGAATTTCGACAAACGTCTTCTCTGTTTGTCGTTTACTCTGGTCAGAGGAGAGGTCAAAAAGCTTCTGCTACCTCTCTTTCTTTTTGGCTTCGTAGCATAATTCGTTTAGCTTATGAGACTGCTGGACAGCAGCCTCCTGAAAGAATTACAGCTCATTCTACTAGAGCTGTGGCTTCCACTTGGGCCTTCAAGAATGAGGCCTCTGTTGAACAGATTTGCAAGGCTGCAACTTGGTCTTCGCTTCATACTTTTTCCAAATTTTACAAATTTGACACTTTTGCTTCATCGGAGGCTATTTTTGGGAGAAAGGTTCTTCAGGCAGTGGTTCCTTCTGTATAAAGAGCCTGCCTATCCCTCCCGTCATCCGTGTACTTTTGCTTTGGTATTGGTATCCCAGAAGTAATGATGACCCGTGGACTGATCACACTTAACAGAAGAAAACATAATTTATGCTTACCTGATAAATTCCTTTCTTCTGTAGTGTGATCAGTCCACGGCCCGCCCTGTTTTTAAGGCAGGTAAATATTTTTTAATTTATTCTCCAGTCACCACTTCACCCTTGGCTTCTCCTTTCTCGTTGGTCCTTGGTCGAATGACTGCGAGTGACGTAGAGGGGAGGAGCTATATGCAGCTCTGCTGGGTGAATCCTCTTGCACTTCCTGTTGGGGAGGAGTAATATCCCAGAAGTAATGATGACCCGTGGACTGATCACACTACAGAAGAAAGGAATTTATCAGGTAAGCATAAATTATGTTTTTTCTCGCCATTAAATGGACTTTCAAAAGATACCATTATTTTCATCATATCGTATAATTTGCTATACAAAAAAAATACAAAATATGATGAAAACATGGAAAAAAACACACTTTTTCTAACTTTGACCCCCAAAATCTGTTACACATCTACAACCACCAAAAAACACCCATGCTAAATAGTTTCTAAATTTTGTCCTGAGTTTAGAAATACCCAATGTTTACATGTTCTTTGCAAGTTATAGGGCAATAAATACAAGTAGCACTTTGCTATTTCCAAACCACTTAAAATTAGCGCTAGTTTCATTGGAACACTGATATCTTTCAGGAATCCCTGAATATCCCTTGACATGTGTGTGTGTATATATATATATATATATATATATATATTTTTTAGAAGACATCCCAAAGTATTGATCTAGGCCCATTTTGGCATATTTCATGTCACCATTTCACCGCCAAATGCGATCAAATAATAAAAATTGTTCACTTTTTCACAAATTTTTTCACAAACTTTAGGTTTCTCACTGAAATTATTTACAAACAACTTATGCAATTATGGCATAAATGGTTGTAAATGCTTCTCTGGGATACCCTTTGTTCATAAATAGCAGACATATGGCTTTGGCTTTGCTTTTTGGTAATTAGAAGGCTGCTAAATGCCACTGCGCACCACACGTGTATTATGCCCAGCAGTGAAGGGGTTAATTAGGGAGCATGTAGGGAGCTTCTAGGGTTAATTTTAGCTTTAGTGTAGTGTAGTAGACAACCCCAAGTATTAATCTAGGCCCATTTTGGTATATTTCATGCCACCATTTCACCGCCAAAAGCGATTAAATAAAAAAAAATAGTTCACTTTTTCACAAACTTTTTCACAAACTTTAGGTTTCTCACTGAAATTATTTACAAACAGCTTGTGCAATTATGTCACAAATGGTTGTAAATGCTTCTCTGGGATCCCATTTCTTCAGAAATAGCAGACATGTATGGTTTTGGTGTTGATTTTTGGTCATTAGAAGGCCGCTAAATGCCGCTGCGCAAAACACGTGTATTATGCCAAGCAGTGAAGGGGTTAATTAGGGAGCTTGTAGGGAGTTTGTAGGGTTAATTTTAGCTTTAGTGTAGTAGACAACCCAAAGTATTGATCTAGGCCCATTTTGGTATATTTCATGCCACCATTTCACCGCCAAAAGCGATCAAATAAAAAAAATTGTTCACTTTTTCACAAACTTTTTCACAAACTTTAGGTTTCTCACTGAAATTATTTACAAACAGCTTGTGAAATTATGGCACAAATGGTTGTAAATGCTTCTCTGGGATCCCCTTTGTTCAGAAATAGCAGACATATATGGCTTTGGCGTTGCTTTTTGGTAATTAGAAGGCCGCTAAATGCTGCTGCGCATCACACGTGTATTATGGCTAGCAGTTAAGGGGTTAATTAGGTAGTTTGTAGGGAGCTTGCAGGGTTAATTTTAGCTTTAGTGTAGAGATCAGCATCCCACCTGACAAATCACACACCCTGATCCCTCCCAAACAGCTCCCTTCCCTCCCCCACCCCACAATTGTCCCCGCCATCTTAAGCACTGGCAGAAAGTCTGCCAGTACTAAAATAAAAGGTATCTTTGAATATATTTTTTTTAGCATATTTACATATGCTGCTATGTAGGATCCCTCTTAGTCCCCAACCTCCCTGATCCCCCCCAAAACAGCTCTCTAACCCTCCCCCTCTGCCTTATTGGGGGCCATCTTGGGTACTGGCAGCTGCCTGCCAGTACCCAGTTTGCAAAAAAAGATGGGTTTTATTTATTTATTTTCGTTTTTTTCTGTAGTGTAGCTTCCCCCCCCCCCCCCCCACAGACCAACCCCCACCCCCTGACTGATGGTTCTTAATAAAATCTTTTCCCCCTCTTTTTCCCACTTTTTTTTTTTGTTAGTTTCAAATCAGCTTTATTCGTGTAAAAGAATTTGTACAACATAAAGTAAAAATGCAGCGAGGATTAGTCAGTACATCTTATAAGCTGTATGTATCGAGACAAAACGCTGATATGTTGAAATAATCAATGCAACTAAAGTACATTCAGTAATCAAGATGAATACGCAAATAACAGAAACAAAAAGAAAACAAATAAATGAAAAAAAGAATATAACAATAATCTACAATAATTGTGTGGCATACATCAAAAGTAATTGTAAAGTCAAGGACAAGTTAGGCTCGCATCCCAACGCTCCGTGTTGGGTGTATATGGGTACATTCTCTAATCAGTGAAACTCCTCATGTATGAATGTGTCCCATGCCGTTTTCATCTGAGTGTAAAGGGTCTCTTGTCTGTGTAGCATGTAAGAATATTCCTCTAATTCTAGGATTTGGTAACATTTGCTATACCAATGGGTCAAGGTCGGGGTTTTTTTGCTTTTCCATTTTTGGGCGATAAGTGTTTTTAGACCATTGCTAGCTATGAATATAATTTTTTTCTTAAAAGTCGGGAGTTTGTGTGGGACATTGTTGAGTAACCACAGGAGTGGGTCAAGAGGTAGCTCCATGTTTAACATTTTGGATATAACCTTAGCAACATTGTCCCAGCAGGTATGTATAAGAGGGCATGGCCACCATATGTGCCCCATGTTACCTATGAAGGCATCACATCTCCAGCATTTATTGCTGGTTGATGAGAATAATTTGTGTATCCTACTAGGAGTTAGATACCAGCGTTGAATAATTTTTAGGTTGGTCTCGATAAGTCTGCTAGAGGAGGATGTTTTAGTTAAATTATTACATATGTGAGTCGTAACAAGTTGTGAGATGTCAACATTTAGTTTGTCAGCCCATCTGTCTATATAATAAGGTGTGTATCCTGGTGGGGGGGTTTGCAAAAGAGAGTACGTGAGCGACAGGGTGCACTTTATTGGGTCTGGTGATTTGCACAAAATTTCAAACGGGGTTAAAGGCCTTAGTATGTTTTTCCTGTCTGGATGTTTAAATATAAAAGAGTGACGTTGCCGAAGAAATAACCAGTTTGAGAACATGTGTAGGCCGCTATCAATCAGGTCTCTTGAGGGAAAGAGAGATTGTTCGTTACCCAATTGATATACCAATATTGCTCTGTGTTGCGCCCTGTATTTCGATTTCCCCCATCCCTGCCCTGGAGGGAAATCAATGTTGAAATTCAGATAGAGTTGATGGCACCACTCATAGATTTTGCACCGGGTCTTTTACCGTTCTGTAATAAGCTCAGTGGCCTTGATATTCTAAAGTTAATGTGGTTAGGTGCTATGTATCAACAAAGTTACATTCCAAATATGTTAGTTAGAGAAACTAACAGAAAAAGATACTATAAAAGCACTCAAATGACCCTCAATTCTCTGGAGTTGAAAAAAGATTCACACAAATTAAAACATTAAACTTTATTAGAAATATTAAAATATGGGTTGATTAAAACTAAAATACTGGTATTCCCAGTACAAGGACTGGATATTAGAGACTAGAGCCAATTAATGATATTATCTGGTGATTGATAGCGAAACCAACATATATGTAATGATCCATTCATATGAATCTTTTCATTAAACTAAATATGTTAGTGTTTCACAAGGGGAACAAACGCCTGTACAAAAGGTTACCCCTGTGAAGTTATTATATGCCCATTTGTGATTATGCATGAGATGTAGAATCATATTAATTCACAGAGTGGCAATGTGGTTGGTTAACACTAGCAACATAAACTTATACTTATGTGTTATATGTGTACACACAGAGTTGTAGAGGAAGCACGCTTAAGGAGTTGATATAAATGCAGCAGAATAGCGTACAGCTAACAAAAGCCTTTTAGAATATTAATAAATATGCAGTTCAGTGGCAGTATAACAAATAGTACAAGCGGAGATAGAGATATGGTTGAATCAAACCTTTGTCCGATTTGTATCCGGCGTCTGTAAGCAAGAGGACTGGAGCCACAGAGACACAGGAAGAAGCGGCGGGCAATAGCTGATGACGTAACCGCTCTAGGCAACTGCGGTCTCAGCTGTCAGCATGGAAATAGATCACTGACACAGAGCTTTGATTTCCCTGCTAGTGAGCAGGAACGGTGGATTCCGGTAGAGGAATACTTCAACAAGGATTGTCACAGGTAAGTGGAAGGTACTTACTGAGGCAAGCGTATGAGAGGTTCAGAGAACTGAAGAAATCTCAATCAACCAGCAATGTAGCTAGGGAGGAGTTAGAATATATAGCTGGTTGATTGAGGGGGTAGGTCCGTGTAGTTTTAACCCTTACAACAATATCATGATTATCAGGTACACTGGGCCCTTGGGATATTGGGAATTCCCCTCTAAGCAATGGATAAATAAAAAAACTTGTACAATTCACCTTATTGGGTTACTAGATGGTATAAATCCTAATGTAAGTCACTATATAAAAAATAATTAAATAATATTTGAGTAACTGTCAAATATAAGTGTTATCATAAGTTATACTGAAAATGCTAGAGAGAAGTAATAAGTACTCAAGACATACCAGTTGCACTGTTTATTTATTTATTACCCATATTTTAATATTTCTAATAAAGATTAATGTTTTAATTTGTGTGAATCTTTTTTCAACTCCAGATAATTGAGGGTCATTTGAGTGCTTATATAGTATCTTTTTCTGTTAGTTTCTCTAACTAACATATTTGGGAAATCAATGTTATCTGTGAGGGGAGTTAGGGGCGAGGATCTAGAAGAAAGAAAAGGGTTCTCTCTTAAGGACTGTTCCCAGACGTTAAAGGTTTCTTGAATTATAAAATTATTGTTAGTTATTCGAGCTAAACTTGTTTTGTTCTGCCAGCATAAGGACCCTAGATGTAGGGTATGTGTGATGTCATGCTCTAGTCTTACCCAGTTTTTATGGTCGTAATTTGTAAACCAGTCAACTATGCGCTGGAGAAAGGTAGCTTTCCTATAATTTTTTAGGTTGGGGACCCCCAGCCCCCGTTCTTAATTGAAGTACACATAAGATGTCTATTTATTCTGGTTCTGCGTTTGTCCCAGATGAACTCTGCAATTCTATTTTGGAGATTGGGTACAAATGTGGTGGGCAATGGGATTGGGAGGTCTGGAATAAGTAAAGTATCCTGGGAAGGACATTCATTTTGACTGAATTTATTCTACCTAACCAGGAAATATTCTTTGTCTTCCAAGAGGACATGTCTGCTATTAAGGTGTTCTGGAGGGGCACATAATTCCGCCTGAACAGGTCTTGTGTTGTAGAAGTGAGGTGTATTCCTAAGTATTTCAGGGAGGAGGACTGTACACGAAAAAGGACTCAGTTTTGTAATTTGGGAGAGGAGGTAGTCATTACAATGGACCGTTAGAAGCTCAGACTTAGTGGTATTAATTAGGTAATTAGAAACCGCTAAGAAGACATCCAATTCGGCCAATAGAGGGGGAATGGAGTTGTTTGGGTTAGTTATGCAAAAGAGGATGTCATCTGCATAAAGGAGGATTTTGTGGCTAGTGTTTTGAATTTGCAGACCCTGTATGATGGTATTAGAGCGTATGGCAGTGGCGAAAGCCTCCACCACGCACGCGAAGAGTAGAGGCGACAGGGGGCACCCCTGTCTAGTGCTGTTTGATATTGGGAAGGGGTTCGAATATATTCCATTGACCCTGATTTTGGCAGTAGGGGAGGTGTATAAGGCCATTATTTTGGATATGAATGAGTCACCCATATTAAATTTATGAAGGACGTTTCTAAGGAAGTGCCAGCAAACGCAGTCGCTCTTACCGTATTATCTTTAGCCTCTCTAGAAGGAATGAATCCAACTTGATCGTTATTGATAATATGTGGTAAGATCTTGTTGAGTCTATTAGCCAATATTTTTGCATATATTTTTAAATCGATGTTGAGTAACGATATCGGGCGGAAATTTGGTGCTCTGTCCGGGGCCTTGCCTGGTTTTGGTAAAACCACAATATGTGCTTCTAGAGATGGTTTTGAAAAGGGGTTATCTTCATTTATTGTGTTGAACATTGTTACCATGTAAGGGGAAAGTATGTCTTTGAATTTTTCATAGTATTGGTCCGAAAACCCGTCTGGGCCTGGTGCTTTGTTAGGTGGGAGATTTTTTATTACATCTAATAGTTCCTCTTGTGAGATTGGTTTGTCTAACGATTGTCTTTGGTCTTGTGAAACTGACGGGAGGTCAATGTTATTCAGATACTTCTGAATCAGATTGTGTTTGTTATCGGAAATTACCCGCCCTTTCTGTTTAGGTGAGTTATCTAGATTATACAATTGCGTATAGTAGGCCCTAAATTCTTCTGCTATTTTTTCCGATGTGTTAAGTTCTTTACGCTGCTCATTTTTCAATGTTAAGATATATCCCTTGTGTATTTTCCTTCTTAATTTTCTAGCTAACAATGGGCCACTCTTATTACCACCTTCAAAGTATTTTTGCTTCAATTTGAGGGCGTTCTTTTTACAGGCCTTATCTAATAGGTGCTTGATTTGGGCTTTGCAGTCTGTTACCTTTTGCGGTAGCGGAACGTTACCTGGTTGTGATTTAAGTTGTTCCTCTAGTTTAGGGAGGTTTGCTAGAGTATCATTGAGTAGTCTATTTGTTTGTTTTGTATGGTATGCTTTTAAATGTATTAATTCTCCTTGTAGGACCAATTTATGGGCCTCGCAGAGTGTCTTGGGGTCGTTCACCGAGAATTTGTTAAGGGTGAAAAATGTGTTCAATGTTTTCTCAAGGCGTAGGGAGTGAATTGGATCTGTTAGTAAGGAATAATCAATTCTCCAATTATAGTGAGTAACAGGTCTATTGGGCCACCTAAAGGAGCAACGCACCATGGAATGATCAGACCAGTAGTTAGGAACAATATCTATGCTAATTATTTTGGACATATTATTCACGTCTGTCATAAAATAGTCTAAACGGGAAAATTTGCGGTGGGTATTAGAGTAGAAAGTATACTCTGAACCTTCTGGGTTATGTATTCTCCATATGTCGTGTACCGTTCTTTCATGCAGTGTTTAACTGAGGATATTATCTTGTGTGGCACTGAGGAGATATTGTTCGAGTTGTTTAGAAAGGGATTAAATGTTAGGTTGAAGTCCCCTCCTAATATAAGAGAGCCTTTGGTGACTTCCAGAAGTAAGTTACTTAGAGATTTGAAAAAGGAATCTTGCTTGGAATTAGGGGCGTATATATTGTCTAGGGTTACCATGGAGTTATAAAGTCTACCGATCAGAATAATGTAGCGACCTTTACCGTCTGTTATTTTTTTGACTAATTGAAAGGGAATGTTGGATTTGAGAACTATTCCGACCCCATTTGTTTTAAGTGAGTTAGAGGCATAGTAAGACAGACCAAATGTATAACTAAAGGTCTTAGGCTCTCTCCCCTTTAAAAAGTGAGTCTCTTGAATAAAGATAATATCTGCTCTCTTTTTCTTAAAATCCCTTATCGCTATATTCCTTTTATAGGGGCTGTTAAGACCATGAGCATTGACAGAAAGAAAGGTTAGGGAGTCAGACTTGGGGTTCGTCATGAGGTGTGTATGAACTTAGAGAGAATTTGATATAGATATAAGCATATGAATATAAGTCTGGGATTGATGACAAGTGTCACTTGACCGGAGCCATGTTCTAGTTGTGAAAGGATAGGATATGATTTACCCATATCTAATTTAGGGAAGTATACCTTGACTTCAAATACCCACAGAAACATTAAGTAATAAAAAAGGTGCCACAAATGAACAATAAAAAAGGAAAACATTTTAGAATCTAACAGTGTCAAAAATTAGACACTAACCAAAGGGAGAGAGTGCAGAGGGCACCAACCCCCTTAGAGTGCAACTTTTTTCAGGAACTGGTGGTTAACATATATTTAGAAGGTAACCAAGATAACATTTAGGTGTGTAACGACATCTACAAGCTAATGCAAAAAACATAACTTAACATATAACATGCATATATAAATATGCTAAATGTCTTAAGGACAAAGAGTTCACAATGGTTGTGATATAACCTGTTATAATCTGCATAAAAAAAGTTCAAGTAATACTTGAACTGTCTCTGAGATCTGCCAGGGAAGATGTTTTGCTTTTTTTCTGGTTGGGAAGCACTTTCATCCATTTAGGACGGGAGTCTCTTTGAGGCTGACTTTGGGTTGGATATTGAGTGTCCCTGATTGAGACATGTGCAGGGTGCGGTTGTTTAAATGACATTTGAAGAGCCTCAGATAGCGACCGAAGATCTTGTTCAGTCCTGTATGTTAAAGTGCGGCCTTCATGCATCACGTACAGGCAGAAGGGAAACCCCCACCTGTACTTTATTTTTTTTCTCCTGCAGAGGCCGTGTGATGAACCTGATGTCTTTTCTCCTTTGGACTGTAGTTGGACTCAGATCCAGGTAGATTTGAATGTCATGATCCAGAAAGTGTAGAGATTGGGATGATCTTGCCGCCTTCCATATCTTTTCTTTCTCTGAGAATCTGAGGAATCTCATGATCACATCCCTGGGGGGAGCATTCTGGGTTGGAGGTGGGCGTAAGGCTCTGTGAGCCCTGTCTAACTCCATGACCGGTGCATGAGGATCTTTCTGTATAAATTTAAATAACTGTTGAAGATAATCATGGAGGTCTGTTGGGGTCACGGTTTCTGGGATTCCCCTAATCCTTAAATTATTACGACAACCTCTATTATCGAGGTCTTCGATTTTATCTTGCAGACTTTCGATTTGAGTGTCGTGTACGTTAGCTTGGGTGGTTATGTTGTCAAACAGAGCATTTAAAGAGTCCTGGCCTTCTTCTACATATTCAAGCCTGTTGCCAATCTCATTAATATCTTTTTTCATGTTAGAGATTTCTGTGGTGATGATAGACTTTAAAGCTTCAAAAACATAATTTATGCTTACCTGATAAATTTATTTCTCTTGTAGTGTATCCAGTCCACGGATCATCCATTACTTATGGGATATTAACTCCTCCCCAACAGGAAGTGCAAGAGGATTCACCCAGCAGAGCTGCTATATAGCTCCTCCCCTAACTGCCATTACCAGTCATTCGACCGAAAACATGCAGAGAAAGGAAAACCATAGGGTACAGTGGTGACTGTAGTTTAATGGAAAAATTACCTGCCTTAAAGTGACAGGGCGGGCCGTGGACTGGATACACTACAAGAGAAATAAATTTATCAGGTAAGCATAAATTATGTTTTCTCTTGTTAAGTGTATCCAGTCCACGGATCATCCATTACTTATGGGATACCAATACCAAAGCTAAAGTACACGGATGACGGGAGGGACAGGCAGGCTCTTTATATGGAAGGAACCACTGCCTGAAGAACCTTTCTCCCAAAAACAGCCTCCGAAGAAGCAAAAGTGTCAAATTTGTAAAATTTGGAAAAAGTATGAAGAGAAGACCAAGTTGCAGCCTTGCAAATCTGTTCAACAGAAGCCTCATTCTTAAAGGCCCAAGTTGAAGCCACAGCTCTAGTAGAATGTGCTGTAATTCTTTCAGGAGGCTGCTGTCCAGCAGTCTCATAGGCTAACCGTATTATGCTACGAAGCCAAAAGGAGAGAGAGGTAGCCGAAACTTTTTGACCTCTCCTCTGACCAGAATAAACGACAAACAGGGAAGTCGTTTGTCGAAAATCCTTAGTTGCCTGTAGATAAAATTTCAGGGCACGGACTACATCTAGATTGTGTAGCAGACGTTCCTTTCTCGAAGAAGGATTAGGACACAAAGATGTAACCACAATCTCTTGATTGATATTCCTGTTAGTGACCACCTTAGGTAGGAACCCAGGTTTAGTACGCAGAACTACCTTGTCTGAATGAAAAATCAGATAAGGAGAATCACAATGTAAGGCAGATAACTCAGAGACTCTTCGAGCCGAGGAAATCGCCATTAAAAACAGAACTTTCCAAGATAACAACTTGATATCAATGGAATGAAGGGGTTCAAACGGAACCCCCTGTAAAACATTAAGAACTAAATTCAAACTCCATGGTGGAGCAACAGTTTTAAACACAGGCTTGATCCTAGCTAAAGCCTGACAAAAAGCTTGAACGTCCGGAACTTCTGACAGACGTTTGTGTAAAAGAATGGACAGAGCTGAAATCTGTCCCTTTAAGGAACTAGCGGATAAACCCTTTTCTAAACCTTCTTGTAGAAAAGACAATATCCTCGGAATCCTAACCTTACTCCATGAGTAACTCTTGGATTCGCACCAATATAAGTATTTGCGCCATATCTTATGGTAAATCTTTCTGGTAACAGGCTTCCTAGCCTGTATTAAGGTATCAATAACTGACTCAGAAAACCCAAGTTTTGATAAAATCAAGCGTTCAATTTCCAAGCAGTCAGCTTCAGAGAAATTAGATTTTGATGTTTGAAGGGACCCTGGATCAGAAGGTCCTGTTTCAGAGGTAGCGACCAAGGTGGACAGGATGACATGTCCACTAGATCTGCATACCAAGTCCTGCGTGGCCATGCAGGCGTTATTAGAATCACTGATGCTCTCTCCTGTTTGATTCTGGCAATCAATCGAGGAAGCATCGGGAAGGGTGGAAACACATAAGCCATCCCGAAGGTCCAAGGTGCTGTCAAAGCATCTATCAGAACCGCTCCCGGATCCCTGGATCTGGACCCGTAACGAGGAAGCTTGGCGTTCTGTCGAGACGCCATGAGATCTATCTCTGGTTTGCCCCAACGTCGAAGTATTTGGGCAAAGACCTCCGGATGAAGTTCCCACTCCCCCGGATGAAAAGTCTGACGACTTAAGAAATCCGCCTCCCAGTTCTCCACTCCCGGGATGTGGATTGCTGACAGGTGGCAAGAGTGAGACTCTGCCCAGCGAATTATCTTTGATACTTCCATCATTGCTAGGGAGCTTCTTGTCCCTCCCTGATGGTTGATGTAAGCTACAGTCGTGATGTTGTCCGACTGAAACCTGATGAACCCCCGAGTTGTTAACTGGGGCCAAGCCAGAAGGGCATTGAGAACTGCTCTCAATTCCAGAATGTTTATTGGTAGGAGACTCTCCTCCTGATTCCATTGTCCCTGAGCCTTCAGAGAATTCCAGACAGCGCCCCAACCTAGTAGGCTGGCGTCTGTTGTTACAATTGTCCAGTCCGGCCTGCTGAATGGAATCCCCCTGGACAGATGTGGCCGAGAAAGCCACCATAGAAGAGAATTTCTGGTCTCTTGATCCAGATTCAGAGTAGGGGACAAGTCTGAGTAATCCCCATTCCACTGACTTAGCATGCACAATTGCAGCGGTCTGAGATGTAGACGTGCAAAGGGTACTATGTCCATTGCTGCTACCATTAAGCCGATCACCTCCATGCATTGAGCTACTGACGGGTTTTGAATGGAATGAAGGACACGGCATGCATTTTGAAGCTTTGTTAACCTGTCTTCTGTCAGGTAAATCTTCATTTCTACAGAATCTATAAGAGTCCCCAAGAAGGGAACTCTTGTGAGTGGAAAGAGAGAACTCTTCTTTTCGTTCACCTTCCATCCATGCGACCTTAGAAATGCCAGTACTAACTCTGTATGAGACTTGGCAGTTTGAAAGCTTGAAGCTTGTATCAGAATGTCGTCTAGGTATGGAGCTACCGCAATTCCTCGCGGTCTTAGTACCGCCAGAAGAGCACACAGAACCTTTGTGAAGATTCTCGGAGCCGTAGCCAATCCGAATGGAAGAGCTACAAACTGGTAATGCCTGTCTAGAAAGGCAAACCTTAGATACCGGTAATGATCTTTGTGAATCGGTATGTGAAGGTAAGCATCCTTTAAATCCACTGTGGTCATGTACTGACCCTTTTGGATCATGGGTAAAATTGTCCGAATAGTTTCCATTTTGAACGATGGAACTCTTAGGAATTTGTTTAGGATCTTTAAATCCAAGATTGGCCTGAAAGTTCCCTCTTTTTTGGGAACCACAAACAGATTTGAGTAAAACCCTTGTCCTTGTTCCGACCGCGGAACCGGATGGATCACTCCCATTAATAAAAGATCTTGTACGCAGCGTAGAAACGCCTCTTTCTTTATTTGGTTTGTTGACAACCTTGACAGATGAAATCTCCCTCTTGGGGGAGAGAATTTGAAGTCTAGAAGGTATCCCTGAGATATGATCTCTAACGCCCAGGGATCCTGGACATCTCTTGCCCAAGCCTGGGCGAAGAGAGAAAGTCTGCCCCCCACTAGATCCGTTCCCGGATCGGGGGCCCTCGATTCATGCTGTCTTAGGGGCAGCAGCAGGTTTCCTGGCCTGCTTGCCCTTGTTCCAGGACTGGTTAGGTCTCCAGCCTTGTCTGTAGCGAGCAACAGCTCCTTCCTGTTTTGGTGCAGAGGAAGTTGATGCTGCTCCTGCTTTGAAATTACGAAAGGAACGAAAATTAGACTGTCTAGCCTTAGGTTTGGCTCTGTCTTGAGGCAGGGCATGGCCTTTACCTCCTGTAATGTCAGCGATAATTTCTTTCAACCCGGGCCCGAATAAGGTCTGCCCTTTGAAAGGTATATTAAGCAATTTAGATTTAGAAGTAACGTCAGCTGACCAGGATTTTAGCCACAGTGCTCTGCGTGCCTGAATGGCAAATCCGGAATTCTTAGCCGTAAGTTTAGTTAAATGTACTACGGCATCTGAAATAAATGAGTTAGCTAACTTAAGGGCTTTAAGCTTGTGTGTAATCTCATCTAATGGAGCTGATTCAAGTGTCTCTTCCAGAGACTCAAACCAAAATGCTGCTGCAGCCGTGACAGGCGCAATGCATGCAAGAGGTTGCAATATAAAACCTTGTTGAACAAACATTTTCTTAAGGTAACCCTCTAACTTTTTATCCATTGGATCTGAAAAGGCACAGCTATCCTCCACCGGGATAGTGGTACGCTTAGCTAAAGTAGAAACTGCTCCCTCCACCTTAGGGACCGTTTGCCATAAGTCCCGTGTGGTGGCGTCTATTGGAAACATCTTTCTAAATATCGGAGGGGGTGAGAACGGCACACCGGGTCTATCCCACTCCTTAGTAACAATTTCAGTAAGTCTCTTAGGTATAGGAAAAACGTCAGTACTCGCCGGTACCGCAAAATATTTATCCAACCTACACATTTTCTCTGGTATTGCAACTGTGTTACAATCATTCAGAGCCGCTAACACCTCCCCTAGTAATACACGGAGGTTTTCCAGCTTAAATTTAAAATTTGAAATATCTGAATCCAGTTTGTTTGGATCAGAACCGTCACCCGCAGAATGAAGCTCTCCGTCCTCATGTTCTGCAAATTGTGACGCAGTGTCTGACATGGCCAAATATTATCAGCGCACTCTGTTCTCACCCCAGAGTGATCACGCTTACCTCTTAGTTCTGGTAATTTAGCCAAAACTTCAGTCATAACAGTAGCCATATCCTGTAATGTGATTTGTAATGGCCGCCCAGATGTACTCGGCGCTACAATATCACGCACCTCCCGAGCGGGAGATGCAGGTACTGACACGTGAGGCGAGTTAGTCGGCATAACTCTCCCCTCGTTGTTTGGTGAAATATGTTCAATTTGTACAGATTGACTTTTATTTAAAGTAGCATCAATACAGTTAGTACATAAATTTCTATTGGGCTCCACTTTGGCTTTAGCACATATAGCACAGATATCTTCCTCTGAATCAGACATGTTTAACACACTAGCAAATAAACTAGCAAATTGGAAATACTTTTCAAGTAATTTACTATAATATGAAAACGTACTGTGCCTATAAGAAGCACAGAAAAAGTTATGACAGTTGAAAATTAATAAACTGAAAAGTTATAGCATCAAATCTTTGTAAAAAACACAATTTTAGCAAAGGATTGCTCCCATTAGCAAAGGATAACTAACCCTGATAGCAGAAAAAAAAAAAAAAAAAAAAAATACAGAAATAAACGTTTTTTTTTTTTTTTTATCACAGTCAACTACAATCTCACAGCTCTGCTGTGAGTGATTACCTCCCTCAAAACAAGTTTTGAAGACCCCTGAGTTCTGTAGAGATGAACTGGATCATGCAGGGAAGACAATAAACTTCTGACTGAATTTTTTGATGCGTAGCAAAAGCACCAAAAAAGGTCCCTCCCCCTCACACATAACAGTGAGAGAGATCAGTAAACTGTCATAAATTAAATAAAACGACTGCCAAGTGGAAAAAAATAGTGCCCAAAACATTTTTTCACCCAGTACCTCAGAAAATTAAACGATTTTACATGCCAGCAAAAAACGTTTAACATTAATAAATTGAGTGTTATTAAAAAGCCTGTTGCTAGTCCCTGCAAATTAGGCTAAAGTTTTATGCATACAGTATAATTCCAGTGAAGTGCCATTCCCCAGAATACTGAAGTGTAAAATATACATACATGACAGCCTGATACCAGTTGCTGCTACTGCATTTAAGGCTGAGTTTACATTATATCGGTATGGCAGAATTTTCTCATCAATTCCATTGTCAGAAAATAATAAGCTGCTACATACCTCTTTGCAGATTAATCTGCCCGCTGTCCCCTGATCTGAAGTTTACCTCTCCTCAGATGGCCGAGAAACAGCAATATGATCTTAACTACTCCGGCTAAAATCATAGAAAAACTCAGGTAGATTCTTCTTCAAATTCTACCAGAGAAGGAATAACACACTCCGGTGCTATTATAAAATAACAAACTTTTGATTGAAGGTATGAAACTAAGTATAATCACCACAGTCCTCTCACACATCCTATCTATTCGTTGGGTGCAAGAGAATGACTGGTAATGGCAGTTAGGGGAGGAGCTATATAGCAGCTCTGCTGGGTGAATCCTCTTGCACTTCCTGTTGGGGAGGAGTTAATATCCCATAAGTAATGGATGATCCGTGGACTGGATACACTTAACAAGAGAAATCTGCTTTTGTGGGCAGGTTAGCAATATCTGCCTTTAATTGACAGGTATATTCAGAGGTTATGGAAACTGGAGAGTCCAGTGAGCCTTGTGAGAGAGGCGCGTTGCTAGTGTGCTCCATGATTTCTTGGGTATCACCGCATGTAGACTGAAAAAAGCTGCTAACTGTAGCTTGCTGAGCAGTTTGTGACTTTTGCAATTTATCTGATTTATGGTTCCTTTTAGAGGCCATTATTCTTTAACTGCGACACTGCACTCCACACTACAGGAGACAAAAAAGGAAGTCTGTTGCTGGTTAGCAAGATGCCACTGAGCCTCCTGTTATATCTGTTTATTACAGCTTGTGGCGACCGTTTGTTCACTTGGCCTTAGTCTCTGTTTCTGATGTGTCCCACTAACTGTGTTATAAAGGATTGTGCTTTAGGGTATATGAGGAGCCGCATTTAACTACTGCCCAGTATCATGTAAGGAGCGTGGCTGTGTTAACAGATGGATGCATTGCGATCCGGTGCTATGAGCTGACCTCCTGGTGCTTATGGTGGTTAACAAGCATCTATGCAGTGCTACGGCTTAAGCGCCATGTGTGTGCGGCAACTGACCTGTTCTCGTGATTAGAATCTCATTGCCCGTCAGCAAGAGCAGTCCCCGGTGTGACCTTCCCGGTTGCCAGCCGGGTCAAAACTGAAGTAGGCAGAGTCTTTGCGGAGCGCGGGCTGAGTGAGAATAGCAGCGGCTCAGTGTTAGGCCCCAATCTGGTTTCGGCGTTCTGCAGGTATAGAGCGGTAACCGCCCCCAAGATGGACCACGGGCTCTATACAGGGAGTGCAGAATTATTAGGCAAATTAGTATTTTGACCACATCATCCTCTTTATGCATGTTGTCTTACTCCAAGCTGTATAGGCTCGAAAGCCTACTACCAATTAAGCATATTAGGTGATGTGCATCTCTAATGAGAAGGGGTGTGGTCTAATGACATCAACACCCTATATCAGGTGTGCATAATTATTAGGCAACTTCCTTTCCTTTGGCAAAATGGGTCAAAAGAAGGACTTGACAGGCTCAGAAAACTCAGAAAAATCAAAAATAGTGAGATATCTTGAAGAGGGATGCAGCACTCTTAAAATTGCAAAGCTTCTGAAGCGTGATCATCGAACAATCAAGCGTTTCATTCAAAATAGTCAATAGGGTCGCAAGAAGCGTGTGGAAAAACCAAGGCGCAAAAAAACTGCCCATGAACTGAGAAAAGTCAAGCGTGCAGCTGCCAAGATGCCACTTGCCACCAGTTTGGCCATATTTCAGAGCTGCAACATCACTGGAGTGCCCAAAAGCACAAGGTGTGCAATACTCAGAGACATGGCCAAGGTAAGAAAGGCTGAAAGACGACCACCACTGAACAAGACACACAAGCTGAAACGTCAAGACTGGGCCAAGAAATATCTCAAGACTGATTTTTCTAAGGTTTTATGGACTGATGAAATTAGAGTGAGTCTTGATGGGCCAGATGGATGGGCCCGTGGCTGGATTGGTAAAGGGCAGAGAGCTCCAGTCCGACTCAGACGCCAGCAAGGTGGAGGTGGAGTACTGGTTTGGGCTGGTATCATCAAAGATGAGCTTGTGGGGCCTTTTTGGGTTGAGGATGGAGTCAAGCTCAACTCCCAGTCCTACTGCCAGTTTCTGGAAGACACCTTCTTCAAGCAGTGGTACAGGAAGAAGTCTGCATCCTTCAAGAAAAACATGATTTTCATGCAGGACAATTCTCCATCACACGCGTCCAAGTACTCCACAGCGTGGCTGGCAAGAAAGGGTATAAAAGAAGAAAATCTAATGACATGGCCTCCTTGTTCACCTGATCTGAACCCCATTGAGAACCTGTGGTCCATCATCAAATGTGAGATTTACAAGGAGGGAAAACAGTACACCTCTCTGAACAGTGTCTGGGAGGCTGTGGTTGCTGCTGCACGCAATGTTGATGGTGAACAGATCAAAACACTGACAGAATCCATGGATGGCAGGCTTTTGAGTGTCCTTGCAAAGAAAGGTGGCTATATTGGTCACTGATTTGTTTTTGTTTTGTTTTTGAATGTCAGAAATGTATATTTGTGAATGTTGAGATGTTATATTGGTTTCACTGGTAAAAATAAATAATTGAAATGGGTATATATTTGTTTTTTGTTAAGTTGCCTAATAATTATGCACAGTAATAGTCACCTGCACACACAGATATCCCCCTAAAATAGCTAAAACTAAAAACAAACTAAAAACTACTTCCAAAAATATTCAGCTTTGATATTAATGAGTTTTTTGGGTTCATTGAGAACATGGTTGTTGTTCAATAATAAAATTAATCCTCAAAAATACAACTTGCCTAATAATTCTGCACTCCCTGTAGTGTCCTCAGTCCCCTCGTTAAAACAGAAGGGTCTGGAGGAGACGGGAGAGGATTTCCGGTGGCTGGAGTTGTTCAGAGCAGAGCACGCGCTGAGCTTGGCGTGCAGTGAGGAGAGTGGGACTCTGATACTCTAATTCAAACATCCCCCGTGCAGTTGCTCCCGTTGCTGGTGTCTCGAACACCCTAGGGAGATGGGCTAAAATACCTAAGCCCCGGCAGGAAATTCTCAAAACTGACCTATTCCTGGCTCATAGGTCAGAGCCACATTTGCGCTAAAGAGCTATAATAATAAAAGGGGAAGCGGCATCTGAGCTTCTCACCTGTGCCGAAACTGAGCCCAAGTGCAAGGTGTTGGAATTGGCGTCTGACTTGCTTTGTCTACAGTACCCGAACCAGACCCCCCTGGAGGGGTCGGAGTGTCGCGCCCGAGGAGAACTGGGCAGCCGTGGAGCGGATCCTGAAAAAGTTGGTGTTGGTGTGCTTGCTGTGGGGTCACTTCAGTGGCCTCCTAGAGTGCTGTCTGGGTCTGATTCCCGGTGCCGGATCGGAGGAGCCGTAACTCGGATAGGCTCGGGCGGAGGGGGTCTGCCCAATCGGAGGTCCCGGAGTTGCCGAGCCCCCCGGTATGCCCAATTGGAGACAAAGGCTTGTGAACTAGTCAGGTGATCTGGCTAACCTGAGCTACGGAGGCCCTACGGGGTCAGAGTAAACGCCGAAAAAGTTCCAGGCTGAATAGGGATTGAAAACCCCTGTTTGCAGCCCAGCATCATGTAATATTTCAGCACGGCCATCTTCTGGACAAGCAGGTTGATCTGGACGGTGTGTCAGGTAATCGACAAGGCCAAGCTAGCTTGGGTGTGCAAGCTGTAGAAGGGTAAAAAGACCCGGGACTCACCCTGCGTATCTGTATGTCTGCAATGTCTGGACTAATCCTGTAAAGTTTATAACCGTTCAAAGACCCTTTTTGCTCACAGTCTTATATATAACACAATATAAAGGGGAAAATTGTGTTTACAAGGGGGACAGAAAAGTTAAAAAAAAGGGGATAAAAATTGGCTATTAGCCATCTATGCTTTAGTTTCTTGATGTTCCCTTATTCAGATTTCTAATGTGCTCTGCAGTTAATTTTTTTTTTTTTTTTTTTCTTTGTCGCTAGGTAATAGATGTTAAACTTATTGTCTAGGCTGCATAAGTGCAAAAATTTCTATTTGTTAACATCTAGGTTATCCTCAATTTAAAGTATGATAATGGTGCCAGTAGAATACTGTTTAGTCTGGTGTCAAGTGATCTGTCTATAGCAGGCTCCTTTGTGTTTGTTCACATATATATATAATTTTTCTTTTTTTTTTTTTTTTCTCTTCTGCTGTTTTTTGTGTTTTCAATTTATATAAATAGTTAGTTATTCAGAAGGTGGAGGGAAGGGAAGGGGGGGTCTTCACAATTGTGTATTTAGATACTTAAGGATTTACAAATCACGTATTTGGTACCAGGCGAGTACCTGGCTTTGTATAGTGTGTTGTGCAGCATATGCACTATTTTGAATGGAAAGATATATCACTCAGGTGAAATCTATTTCACCCATAATGCCTGTGAAAATGAAAGATAAAAAAAGTAATAAAACAGCTGATACCAGTCTAGATAATCCTATGGATTCCAGTAAGAGTGTGTTTGATATGCAAGAGCTTACTGTTAAACTCCTGGAAGTGTTCTCGCCCCAATTTGAAGCAATTAAAAAGGAATTAGGGTCTATTTCTACTGAAATAGTCACATTATCATCTGAAGTGAAACTTTTTTCAAACAGATTAACAGAGGCTGAGTCTAGAATTTCGAATTTAGAAGATCAGGGCCACATTTCAGCAGAGATTATTAAAAAACAAGATTCTAAAATCAGAAATATGCAGCTTCGCCTGGAGGATCTTGAGGATCGCTCCCGGCGTAATAATATTAGATTAGTTGGCCTACCAGAAGTCGCAGAATTTGATGACCTCTTAAAATTTACGTCTACTACATTACCCCTGGCGCTAGGGATGCCCCCCCAATCAGTTCCACTTATAATTGAACGGGCGCATAGACTGGGCCCTAAGAAAGACCTCGTAGATGGAGCTTTAAAAAATAGAGTTTGTTTATTTAAACTCCTAAAATATCAAGACAAGATTGAGCTTATGAGACTGTTTAAAACAGCAGAACCCCTTTTTTTTGGTAATAGCAGAATACTAATGTTTCAAGATTTTTCCTCTGAGACTTCGGCGAGGAGGAGAACTATGGCCCCGCATTGTACACAACTTATAAATAAAGGGATAAAAGCACGGATGATCTATCCTGCTCGAATCATAGTTGAAAATCGAGGTACTAGACGCTCATTTGACGAGGTCTCAGAGGTAAAAAAATACATAGAATCCCTGTGAGCAGAGGCTAGATGTGGTTTGGTACTCAAATAAGATGTTAGATGAATAATATTTTTGAAGGTGTGATAATGTTCAAGCTAAACTTAATGTCAATTTTTATGATTAGCGCATTTGTTATTTGTTATATGTATTTGGTGTTTTGTTGCTTCTTTTCTCTTTTTTTTTTTTTTTTTTTTTTTTTTTTTTCTTTTTCTCTCCCTCTCTCCTTCTCCTCTCCCTTCCTCCTGGCCCTCCCCTTTTGTCTCATTGCATTATTTTTTAAAGGTATTTTATATGGCCATTCCGGTCAGCTCTCTTTTTCTTGATAGATTGATGCTGAATGGGTGAGGGACTCAAAGTACTCTCTTGGAATATAGGAGGAATAACTTCCCCTATTAAGCGTAAATTAGTTATTAAAAAATTAGCTACCCATAAACCGGATATAGTTCTCCTACAGGAGACACATCTCAGTCAACAAGAAGCAGCGAAACTGAAAATAAAGTGGGTAGGGGAAGTTATTTCAACAGCAAGCCAAGCTAGAAAATGTGGGTTAGCTATCCTTCTTCATAAGGATCTCGATTATAAAATAATTAAAGTAGAAGTGGACGAAGCGGCTAGGTATATCCTTCTTCAAATTCATCTAAAAAACGTCAAACTGGTGATTTTTAATGTATACGCCCCAAATAATTTTTCCAGAGAATTCTGGGAAAATATAAAGCTAAAACTATTTCCTTATGTCTCTGAGAACGTAATTCTTGGGGGAGATTTTAATGCAACTCTTTGTCCTACTCTAGATAGATTCTCAAAAAAAAATATTGCAGTCCATAATAGATATGCGAAATTTTTAAAACAATGGTGCTCAAGGTTAAAATTAGTAGATGTTTGGCGGCTAAAAAATCCTGACAAGCTGCTATATTCTTGTGAGTCTTTAGCACATGGAACATTTTCAAGAATAGACTTCTTTTTAATTTCAGAAACATTAGCCTTACAAGAAATAGAGGCCGAAATAGGAGAAATCAGTATTTCAGATCATGCCATCATCTCATTATCTTTTATAGCAGGTAACAAAGAAAGGATCAAAACACTTAGATTTATCTTTCCTCGCTATTTATGTAATAACCCTAAATTTGTTAATTTTATGAAAGCCTCTTGGCAGCGCTATTATGCTGAAAATTCAAGTTACTCTCACAAGATTGAAATCTGTTGGGAAGCTTTTAAAGCTGTATTACGAGGTGAAATCCAGGTTTTTGTAAGTATAGGTAAGAAGAAGAGCAGAATAAGAGAAACTCAAATTTTAAATCAGGTTAGGAATGCTTTCACAATGTATTGTGCAAATCCTACAGTGGGGAATTGGGGGAAATATAGAGATAAGAGAAAGGAAAGAGATCTCTTCTTGAAACAAAAATTAGTAGAGGAAGAAACTAAAATAAATCTTCACTTTAAAGGTATTCATGGGTACTCGGCCAAATTTTTGGCCAAACTTACTAAAAGTAGAAAAAAGAAAAATCTTATATTGGCAATCCAAACGGATAAAGGTAGAGTTACAGAAACTAAGGAGATCTTAGAAATTTTCTATACTTATTACCAACAGCTCTACTCCGATACTGCAATAAACAATGTCAATCATAACAATTTTTGGGATATGATAAAGGCCCCTAAAATATCTAATGAGGATTTGTTAGTGATAAATGCCCCGATTTCAATACAAGAAATCAGAAAAGCTATAGATAATTTAAAAATGAACAAAGCAGCGGGTCCTGATGGATTCCCCGCTGAATTCTATAAATGTATGAGTGAAGAGGTATCAGTGATACTAGAAAAACTTTTCAATTCTTATTTTTGTACAATGAATCCTATATCCAATTATTTCTCTGCGGCGAATATTTCTCTCATTCTAAAGAAAGGTAAAAACCCGGAAGATCTGGCTTCCTACAGACCAATTTCTGTCTTAAATATAGATTATAAAATATTAATGGCAATTATTGCGGGAAGAATCTCTAAATGTTTACATAATATTATCCATCCAGATCAAACTGGATTTATGATAGACAGAAATCCAACAAAAAATATACGTAAAGTAATTAATCTGTTGGATTACGCGTGGAATGTAGATCAGGGTAGGAAGAAACCGGTCTGGCAAGATGCGGCTATTCTTTCCCTGGATGCCATTAAAGCCTTTGATTCAATTATTTGGGAATATTTATTCAGAACATTAGAGCAATTTGGGTTTAAGGGAGAATTTTTACACTTCATTCATAGAATTTATTATAATCCAATATCTTTTTTACTTATTAATGGGACCTTGTCATCCAAAATAACTTTACAAAGGGGCACTAGGCAGGGGTGTCCGTTGTCCCCCTTGCTTTTTAATATTGCATTAGAACCTCTAGCAATTCGGTTCAGGGAAGTGTTAATGGGATGCCAGTTTGGTATACATTCCCTGAAAATCTTGTTGTATGCGGATGACGTGTTATTATTTTTAGCCAATGTTCAGCAGTCTATCTTATTAGTGTTACAAACTCTGAAACTTTTCAGTTCATTCTCTGGGTATAAGATAAACTTAGAGAAGAGTGAATTATTGTGCCTTAATGATAGAATGATAGTAACTCCTAGTATTCCCTTTAAACAGGTCGATGCTATTAAATATCTAGGCCTGGTTCTGCACAGGAATCCTAGTTGCTGGTATAAAGCTAATTTTGAACCACTGTTCCAAAAGATTGCTGATGACTTACAACTATGGGTTGCATTCCCACTGTCTTTGACAGCACGCGTTAGGCTAATTAAATCTATAATTTTCCCACGTTTGTTATACCCGCTTCAGAATTTACCGTTGTTTATCTTAAATAAGGATCTTAAGCGAATTAACTCCTTATTTACTAAATTTATTTGGAATAATAAAAAATCACGATTGGCCTTAGGGAGACTTATGCAAACTCCTGGAGGGGCTGGTTTAGCGTTACCTGATCTTAAACTCTACAATCTGGCGGCGCTGGTTAAGATAGCAATGGATTGGATTGCTGGCTCCAATATCGTTTCTTCTGAAGAGATAGAATCATTTGTAATTGCACCATTTTCATTAAAAGCGATCTTGCACTGCAAAGTACAGAAATTGCCGCAGAATATTAGCTGCCTTATCTCTATAAAGAATGTAGTATATGCATGGCAAAAAACCTGTGCAATTTTAGATCTGGATTATTCTTTTTCTGATTTCTTACCTATTGTAAGTAACCCGAGTTTTCTTCCAGGGATACATCAAAAAGTATTTAGAGACTGGGCAGAAAAAGGTTTACTTTATGTGAAACAATTTCTTGACGAAAATTATCATATAGTACCTGCTGAAGATATTTTCAGTAATTACAATATACCTAGATCCAATTTATTCGCGTATTTTCAAATCCGTCATTTTATTTTAGATCAGAAGTGGCGGCCTACATCCACAATAGTTTGGCCCGATATTAAACTTTGTATACAAAAATTCACTACAGGTGATGCCTCGATCTCTCTGTTGTATGATATCATGCTGAATAAGCAGAGTCTGCCCATTAGGGATAATCTAGGTAAATTTTGGTCTGCAAAAATTCCCGTGATAGATTTTGAAAATATTTCTCAAAGCTTTAATTTGCTGCAGAAATGCAAAGTACCAATGGCCTGGAAAGAATCACATATGAAGCTGATTAATGACTTCTATATTTCACCATGGAAGATGAAAAAGTTTTACCCTTTATCAGTCAATATCTGCCCACGTTGCGCATATTATAAGGCAGATATACTCCATATGTTTTGGTCTTGCCCTATGGTCAGACAATTATGGCTGAAGATAATTTATTGGTTTAATAAATTATACAAAGTTACAATTTTGCTAGCAGTAGAGGATATTTTCTTTCTATACCCTTTCAATGATGATTTTAATAGGAACACCATAGAAAGCTTAAATACAGTTATATTAGCAGTTAGATTCTGTATACTTAAAAATTGGAAAAGTAAGCATTTATTAGGACTAGCTGAGGTCTTTAAAATATTTCAGGAGCAGATTGTCTTTGAATCTTTCCATCTCCATGATGCCTCTGAGAAAAGAATTAAGAAGTTCTTATGGAAATGGTCACTGGTTATATTAACCTATCCAAGTGTTATTCAAAAAATGATTCTCTCCCCCTTTCTAGCATCAGTAAGTTTTGCAGAATTGACTCTATTAAATGGTTTTCCACATAATTGGATTAAGTAGCCTGGATGGGTCAATATGGAGATATGGAGGGACAGTTGGAGGGGGGGAGAGGATTGTCCCTTTTTTTCCCCTTTTTTTTTTTTTTTTTTTTCTCTCTCTCTCTTTCTTTTCTGTCTATATTTATGTGTATATTTATATGATTTGGTTATGTGTTGAATCTGTAAACAAGGTGATGTAAAAACCCTTTAAAAGTTCAGCAGTGTATATTAATAATGACAAATCTTGAGCAGGGTATTAGGTATTGATGATCATTTTATATATTGAAGTAATTATTTCCTCATGTGATCATTTTCTTTTTTGTCTTTCTGTATGCAGCGCTGCTTTGTTTTGTTTTGTTATTTTATTTTTCTTGATCTTCGCCCTGCGTGGTATAAAGATTTGTAATTTGATTTGCTTTTGTTTGATATACGCTGTTGGTTATCTATAAATAAAAGTTTTAAAAAAAAAAAACAGAAGGGTCTGGCTGAAATATGTTCCCTGCGGGCTTTTGGTGATGGGTGTGGGTGTCTCTGCACACGGAGCTTCACCTACATGCAACCATCCGCCATCATGGCCTGGCTCCGCCCCCCTCTTTTTCCCACTTTTAACACCAATATTTCTGTACTGTAGCGGTTCCCACCCGCTCCCTCCCCCGTGCACGTGCCCACCCCCGCCTCCCCGTGCGCGTCCCCGGACATCCCCGCCCACAATCCCGAGCCCCTCCACATCACAAGGCCCATGGATGGCCGCCACCCACCAACGATACAGGCCATTGATGTCCGGTGCAGAGAGGGCCACAGAGTGGCTCTCTCTGCATCGGATGGCTAAAAATGGTTATTGCAGGATGCCTCGATACCGTCTCCCGGTCCTGCTCCCACCCACCAACGAAGTAAGCCACCGATCTCCGGTGCAGAGAGGGCCACAGAGTGGCTCTCTCTGCATCGGATGGCTTCAAAAGGTTATTGCAGGATGCCTCCATATCGAGGCATCACTGCAATAACCGGAAAGCAGCTGGAAGCGAGCAAGATCGCTTCCAGCTGCTTTCCAGACCGAGGACGTGCAGGGTACGTCCTCAGACGTTAACTGTCTTTTTTTTTTAGGATGTACCCTGCACGTCCTCGGTCATTAAGGGGTTAAAGTACACTATAAAAAATTATTTATATTAAAAACATTACATATCCAAATAAGTATTATAACCCATTAAAAGGAACATGGAACAGAATTTTTTTTTTTCTTTCATATCCAAATGAGTTAAAACCCACTGCAAATTGCACATTTACATTATTGCATACAACTCATCATTAAATTACACAGGGAAAACACATGGATCAATTAAGATGAATCAAATATTACTTAAAGGGACAGTATACACCAATGTTCATATAACTGCATGTAATAGACACTACTATAAAGAAGAAAATGCACATATACTGATCTAAAAATCCAGAATAAAACCTTTTAAAAACTTACTTAGAAGCTCCCAGTTTAGCACTGTTGGTGAGGTTAGATTGGGACACCTACTGAAAGGGGCTGAGGAAACAGGAACAGGCAGACACTCCCCCCTTCCCCTGAATATGAAAAGACAGATTATACAAACAGGAGTCTGTAGACATCAGTATACATCGGAAACTTGTGGGCTTGGTTAGGAGTCTGAAAATCAGTACAATATTATTTAAAGATAAGCAAAACTATACATTTAAAAAAAAAACACTCCCAGGTGAGCTATATAAATGAATAATCTACAAAATATTTATGCACAATGTTCCTTTAAAGCAGTGTTTCCCAAACCCAGTCCTCAGGACCCTTAACAGGGCACATATTTATTATATCTTAACTAGAGCACAGGGGAAATAATCAGTTCACCCATCAGCTGATCAGTTCACCTGTGCTCTAGTTAAAGGGACAGTCTACACCAGAATTTTTATTGTTTTAAAAGATAGATAATCCCTTTATTACCCATTTCCCAGTTTTGCATAATCAACAGTTATATTAATATACTTTTAACCTCTGTGATTATCTTGTATCTAAGCCTCTGCAAACTGCCCCTTTTTTCAGTTCTTTTGACAGACTTGCAGTCTAGCCAATCAGTGCCTGCTCCCAGATAACTTCTTGTGCACGAGCACAGTGTTATGTATATGAAATACGTGAACTAACACCCTCTAGTGGTGAAAAACTGTTAAAATGCAATCTGAAAGAGGTGAGCTTCAAGGTCTAAGAAATTAGCATATGAACCTCCTAGGTTAAGCTTTCAACTAAGAATACCAAGAGAACAAAGCAAAATTGGTGATAAAAGTAAATTAGAAAATTGTTTAAAATTACATGCCCTATCTGAATCATGAAAGTTTATTTTGGCCTAGACTGTCCCTTTAAGATATAATAAATATGTACCCTGTTAAGGGTCCTGAGGACTGGAGTTGGGAAACACTGCTTTAAAGGGACATGAAACAGAATTATTTTCTTTCAAGAGCATACCATTTTAAACAACATTCCTACTTACTTCTGTTATAAAATATGCGTCATTATCCTGGAAAAATTTGGGGTATAAAGTCAAAAACAAAGTTTAAATCTTAAACAAGATGTCAAAATTTTAGTTGGGTAATGAGTCTCACAGCATTGGCTAGTGGGCTGAACAGGGTGTTCCTTGGGTGTATATCAAGTTTCTTTGCAATAGATATTGGAATGATCTAAACATATTACTCCTGTAGGTCTCACAGTTTCACCTCGCTGAATGTAGGTTAGCTAGTTTGTTTCAAAATACACATTGTGCTTATTAAAGTGAAGATAAAAGATGTGTAGGCAAAACTAAGAACAAATGCAATTAAACTCACAGCTTTAAATCGTCTGTGTAATTTATATCTGTGTAACATTATTCTGTTCACCCCTATGCTTCTCAACGTAACTAGAAGACTACAACCGGAGCCGGGCTACCATTGGTGCAGCAGGTGCAGTGGTACAAGGGCCCCAGTGCTGGGGGCAGCCAGTCTATACATAGGAGTGTGCAGAATGTGTACAATCCTATGCAGTGGAGCCAGCCTTTTATTGGTGCAGGTCTATCTATCTATCCTCAAAATTGTTATACAGAGAGCAGCATGTAAAGTATTACTCATGCTTACTGCTCAGTTATGCTGCAATTTTTTTTTGGGGGGGTGGGCCCAAAGATAACTGAGCAGTAAGCATGAGTAATAATATAAATGTTGCTCTGTATAACAATTTTGAGGATAGATAGATAGACCTGCACCAATAAAAGGCTACACTGACTACTGACTTACAACTAAGAGAAATGTAAAGATCCACTTGAAACTAGCCCCTTCCTCTCTTTTTTTTGTACTAAGGTTTCTTAAAGTAAATTTACAAAACAATCAAGCACTACATATAAATACATGTTTTAAAAGCATTTCAACTATTTTGACTCGCTCTTGTACCACTCACTCCATAAAAGACATCAAAACTGTCCAGCAGGTAGCTTTTTTCCTCTCCTGCAGGCAGAAGAATTTCAATGGTGCTCAGCACTTCAGCTTCCAAAGGGCTAACTTAATCCCTTAAGGACCAGGCATTTCAGACTAAACCTTCCCCAAAAGACCAGAGCATTTTTGCTACCATTCCATTTAAACAGAAATAGAGCCTTGTTTGTTTTTTATTTACCTATCAAAACTATATATATGTTTTTTAGTAGACAACTCAAAGTATTGATCTAGGCCCATTTTGTTATATTTCATGCCACCATTTGCCCCCACTCGTGGGCATGCCGAAATAGTGCAATCTCGCCACTGTTAGGGAGATAGCAGCAGAGGACCAAGGAGAACAGCGTCATACAAGGGTGGACTGAGACCAATCAGGACCCCGGGCAAAAATTAGGGAAGGGCCTTCACTGTCTCACACTGACCTAATTTTATTCAAATGTATGCACATAAACACGGTAGAATCCCTGCCCCCCAACCTCCATGGCCAGGACTCCAACTTGAAGGGCCAGAGACAGGGCCCCCAACCTCAAGGGCCAGACCCCACACTACATGGCCCTCACAGCGACAGACCCCCGACACTCTAGGCCCACAAGCAACAACCCCCACATCAAGGCACAAGGCCCCCATTAAGCCCACACTTAACTGCTTAGGTACTGACAGGGCAGCTGTCAACCCCAGCTTAAGCAGCACACCAGAAGTCATGGAGATGGCATTTGTGGGCCCCCTTACATGCTGGGCGCCGGTCCAGGTCCTATTTGACCTGCTGATCAGTCCGCCCCTGGCGTCATACAGGGTACGGTGCTGGTCCTTAAGGGCTTAACGCCCAGCGCTGTTAAGTGGTTAATCAATCCTTCCTGCTATGAAATTCCACTTTTGCAGTTCTGTCAGCGTTCTTTACGTGTGCAGTGTTTTCTTAACATTTTCTAGCTGTTAGCATTCTGCAATTTAGTAAATAATATTGTGGTAAAAATAAATACATGCAAAGAACATAAAATATAGCATACACCAAAAATATCAGATTAAATGGATAGATCAGTTGTACTTATCCTCCAACAAACTGTTTTAAAGAGACAGTCTAGGCCAAAATAAATTTTCATGATTCAGATAGAGCATGTCATTTTAAACAATTTTCCAATTTACTTTTATCACCAATTTTGCTTTGTTCTCTTGGTATTCTTAGTTGAAAGCTTAACCTAGGAGATTCATATGCTAATTTCTTAGACCTTGAAGCCCACCTCTTTCAGATTGCATTTTAACAGTTTTTCACCACTAGAGGGTGTTAGTTCACATATTTCATATAGATAACACTGTGCTCGTGCACGTGAAGTTATCTGGGAGCAGGCACTGATTGGCTAGACTGCAAGTCTGTCAAAAGAACTGAAAAAAGGGGCAGTTTGCAGAGGCTTAGATACTAGATAATCACAGAGGTTAAAAGTATATTATTATAGCTGTGTTGGTTATGCAAAACTGGGAAATGGGTAATAAAGGGATTATCTATCTTTTAAAACAATAAAAATTCTGGTGTAGACTGTCCCTTTAAGTGCTTAGTGACTGACAGGGCAGCTGTCAACCCCAGCTTAAGCAGCACACCAGGAGTCATGGAGATGGCATTTGTGGGCCCACTTACATGCTGGGAGCTGGTCCAGGTCCTATTTGACCTGCTGATCAGTCCGCCCCTGGCGTCATACAGGGTACGGTGCTGGTCCTTAAGGGCTTAACGCCCAGCGCTGTTAAATGGTTAATCAATCCTTCCTGCTATGAAATTCCACTTTTGCGGTTCTTCTGTCAGCGGTCTTTACATGTGCAGTGTTTTCTTAACATTTTCTAGCTGTTAGCATTCTGCAATTTAGTAAATAATATTGTGGTAAAAATAAATACATGCAAAGAACATCAAATGAGGCATACACCAAAAATATCAGATTAAATGGATAGATCAGTTGTACTTATCCTCCAACAAACTGTTTTAAATGAACAGTATTTATCCTCTATCATGAATGCTGAGACACATTACTTTAGACAAGAAATAATTCTCTTTTCACTTTAGACTTTGCTATTAATAGAAAATAAAGTGCTAAATCTACAGGCTGAATCAGATAAGCGAGGAAACATATGGAGCAAAAATCTATTATGTATAGCTATAAACTGCCACAGATGCTGGGGAATAGGAAATAATCTTCTTAATACATGGTATTACCTTTTTATTAGCTTGTGTCTGGTACAACTACTTAAACAGCTGCTATACACACATATGACAAGATTCACTAAACCTCTTGTAAGCAAAGTGCAATTGTGAGAGAGATGTCAACATTCATATTCACTTAAAACCCACTATGCACATATATAAACTTAAAGAAACATAAAAGTGCAAAAAGAAAGTGCTCTAATGAGTAAGAGCATTTTATCATGGCACTATATCTTGCATATAAGTATGTGTTTAACCCCTGCAAAGAGGTCAAATACATATGGCCTGAAACTTTCTGATCGTGTTTATTGGCTCCTCATACGCCTTTTTTGACATTGAAGTGATCACAATCCACATGATAACACCATTTCTGAATTGGAAAAGAGCATAAAAGATATGAGGGGATATTGGTCATTTCACCCGTACCATGCAAGGATAGCATTGGCGATCATTAACCATCCGACTACAAGTTTTGCATTATATATCGACAACAAAACGGACATAACAAATTGAACAGCCAAAGGGTGCTGATAAAGTGCAAACATTGCCTTTTTGACATGTTTGAGACTATACCAAGATGATTTGGAATAATTCTATTATATTGGGCATGAGAGTCTGAAATGGATGTCCTGTTATATGCAATTAGGAATATATGGATTAATTAAACCTCCTCACTTAGCAGATTTTTAATTACTGTCCCTTTTAAACTGTGTTTAACCCCCACAGAGCTGTTAAATACGCAATCTTACTTATGTGCTGCAACTCATTGTGCAAACCTGGTCTATTTAATAGTTACATACAGTTGTAGTAGCCAGTAATCACCAGCTATGCCCTACTCAGCAGCTGTAATCACATTTTATTTTTACATTCTTTTGACCACAGGTGAATGACAAAAAAAGAGTGTAGGTGTGGGAAAAGTAGTCATTCACCATACAATACATTAATGTATAACTCTCTAATATTTGTAAACCTAACATTAAAAAAGTGTTAACATAAAAGTCACAGGACCAAATCAGGTTGGCTTAATTAGGCATAATAATTGAAACAATGCAGCACTTCCAACAGCTCAACCACAAACAGACCAACTTGCTTCTGGGTGAGTGTCTGAGGGGGTAACAGAATCAAACTAACTATATGGAAGGTACAATATCTCAGAAAATTAACACAATATTATGTATATACAAATTTGTACAGGTACAAAACTCAAAAATCTGGAATTCTAAAATCCAAACTTATTCTGAAATCAAAACTTTTAAATTAATATTAATATTTAATTTAGTTTGTTTTTTGTTTTCTAAAATGCAAATGCTAATCTATATTTCATTACTTTCAGAGGGCACTATGTATACAAAAGTATTAAATGATATAAAACTTTAAGTTGCATGTATAAGCTATAAATGACATGATATTGTTGTTTACACTTGGTCCCATCCCCCTCCAAACTCTCCCATTTTACAGATACAAATATTCCAAAATCCAAACTATTCTGAAATCCAAACCTTTTCCAGTACCAAGCAGTCTACCGGTCTACCTGTACTATATTGGACAAAAATGATGGAGTAATCCAGAAAGAAGTTCCTTCTTTTAGGACTGAATTTATAAAGCTCTGGATGCAGACTTGTATCCTTTGCAGTGCAGGCTTATGTATACAGATTCTGTCTAACTACTCATTTGTCTTGATAGCTGCACAAGAGATTGCTTTGCCATTTTAACCCCTAAACATTTTTAGGACTTTCCATGCTGTCCTAAAAGCGCTAAGCTTAAATGCATTTAGTAAGACATGGAACGTCCTACCTTTTTGGGCACCCTTCTCCCTCCCGGAAATTGAAAATCTGACTGGGGGGTGTTCCTAGCATCGTAGGCAGTCCCCCAAGATTCGATCCCGGTGTTAAAATCATGTGATCCCATTGTCGATCTTGTGATTTCCTTTTTCAAGCAGAACTTCGTGAAAGGGTTAAATTCCAGCAGTGAATATTGCCCTGGTCCCAGAAAACACATGCCGCTTACACAAATAGGCTTCTGCTTAATAGCTGTAGGAATTGTATTGTTACTTTTAGTTTGCTGTTCAATAACATATTACCTTGAAAAACCATTTAACATAAAGAAATGTTCCTCATAATGATTACGTAAAGTAATGCTCTGTTCTTGAGTTCTTTATTTAGAGGGGCCGGTTTATCAAGATCCGTATGGATCTGAGGCAGAGGACAGAAATCCACCCGATCGAATACGATCGGGCTGATTGACACCCCTACTAGCGGCCAATTGGCCGTGAATCTGCAGGGGTCCGCATTGCAGCAGCTGGTGCATTTATTGATGTGCGGCGGACATGATACGCTACATCATATCATGTCCGCTTGCACATTAATAAATATACCCCTTAGTATGAATGTGATGATTGGGTGAATGTATGGTATGGGGATTTTCTTTATATGATTTATTTTTGTATTATTGCTTGTGATAGATATGTTGTTTGAATAAACTTTGCAATATATACTTTTGAGGGAATTGTATCATTTTTTTTATATGAGGTTTAGGAAACGCTTGGCAGCGTCTTGTCCCGTGCACTATTTTCTGTAAATTATTTGTTTTCGTTTTGCATTTCTTAATTAAAGTAGTGCTTATGATTAGTGATAGTAAAATGTAATTTTCAGGGTCTGTACAAAACATTTTGCTGTCTGTATTTAAGCATTAAATGATGACCCTCGTATATCCTCTGCTCACTATTCTCCAACCCTTCCCAAAAATGGATGTGGAGGCCCCACCAGGATCTGTTATAGAGCCCTACTTCAGTAGAAATGAATCAGAAAATCACACACCTGGTCAGTATTTAATTGCAATGCTTCTAGTTAAAGTTTAGCATCACACAAGGGGACTTGAAATAGTCTCAAAGGCCTTGCGCTCACATAGACAGCTCATCTGCAGCTGCAAGGGAAGTTTTAGAACAGAGCTTTCCAAACTTTTCATGTTTAGTCGACACACTTTTTTAGACCTACATGATTTTGCAACACAGTAATTCAGTTGTATACAACAAAAATGCAGATTATAATAAGATGTTATATACAATAATCTTGCACAAATGACAAAGAAACAATACTCTCCTAATGATGCAGACCGCTGCCCTCTTACAGTCTCTCCCAAAAGACTGAACAATGTAGATCGTTGAATGTATAGATGGCGCTGGTCTTAATATTGATATAACAATCAAGGTGGAAATTTCCACCAGATGAAAGAAAAAATGACTCAACCAATATATTCAAGCCAACTGTTACATGTGCAGTATACTCACTCCATACACCATGGATGAACAGCCGATTTGGACAAGATTGGACCCACTTGTGTACTTTAAGTTTCAAACAAAACTGGGAGAAAGAAATAGAGGCTCCAATCCGAGTAAGATAATTCACTTATATATATATATATATATATATATATATATATATATATTTAGTAGTAACTTACTCCAGTAAAAACCGGAATCCAGCGATGTCACATCAACAAAGTAGAAAAGACACTATGTGTCAGATAAAAAATGAACAAAACTTTAAGTAATGAACAAACCTTTATGAACAAAACTTTATTGTTAAGCTCAGCTTAACAATAAAGTTTTGTTCATTTTTTTATCTGACAGATAGTGTCTTTTCTACTTTGTTGCTGTGACATCGCTGGATTCTAGCAAACAGGAGGTTAAACTAACTTGTTTTAAGAGACACATACATAAATTATATAATAACGAAGTGTATTTACAAGTAACAATTTGTATGTGCAAGAATAAAAAAAAGTTTAATAACACCAATAGCTACTTACTATTTTAATGGGATGTATGAGGTTGATGGGATGAACACAGTTTTTGAATATTTGGTGGGTAATTAGATAAAGACACTCGCATTTCATCATCAAGCATTTTTAAGCTTCCACTTCCTATCCATATATCAAGAGCAGGAACAGCAATGCACTACTGGGAGCTAGCTGCTGACTGGTAGCTGCACATGCATGCCTTTTGTCATTGGCTCACTCAGTATGTTCAGATATCTCCAGGGATCGGCAAGGTGCCCTTGCAGTGTCCGCCACAGATTTCCAAATTTTTTTGCTGATTTCTGATTTTTGGCACTCAGGAGGACTCGTCTAGGAGGAGGGATTCATGTAGGAAGGACAGGGGACGCAACGCAAGCCAGCGGTGCCACGTTTTGCGGGGGTTGAGGAGGACGGGACGTCAGTCAGTCAGTTAGTGTGGTGTTGCCACTCAGCGAGCGGGAAAAGAGAGTAGAGAGGCAGTCAGAGTGGGAACAAGTTTGAAGAACTGTGAAGAGACGAAGTGCACACAGTGCGAGCGGGAATTTATTTTAGCTAGTACTACTTGAAGGAACAAGTGCACACAAAGAGGCCTATTTATCATAGGTCTTGCGGACCTGATCCGACAGTGCGGATCAGGTCCGCAAGACTATACTGAATGTGGAGAGCAATACGCTCTCCGTATTCAGCATTGCACCAGCCAATCGGCCTCCAGCGGAGAGGTGTCAATCAACCCGATCATACTTGATCGGGTTGAATTCCGGGGATGTCTGTCCGCTTGCTCAGAGTAGGCGGACACGGTTATGGAGCAGCAGTCTTTAGAAACACGGGGTGTCAAGCTCCATTCGGAGCTTGATAGATAGGTCCCAATGTGTGTACTACAGTCCTACTACCACTGCACAGCCACAGAGAGACAGAAAAGAATAGATTTCATTTTAGAGTATATAAATATCTGGTGAGTTCAGAAAGGTCCAGGTCGTTTAGTTACATTAGCAGCTGCATATTATTTTGGTATATTAGCAACCACCAGGTCCAGAGACAGAGTAGTGTACTCCAGTATGCAAAAAATATTTAAAAAAAATATTCTGACTGGAATTTTGTTAAAAATTATTCTGTGAGTGCCTGAATGAGGATTTAAAATCTTCATTCAGCACTTACAGAATATTCCAGTCGGAATAAAATAACATGACTGTTTTTGTTGCATATTAATTAAATTAATTTATTGCAGTTGGGATGGGGAATGGGATTTAATTGTAAATGTAAATGTGATTTGCTATATGCAATATAATTTTACATTTCAGAAGACTAGTGGAATATTTATTGTATTTATAGATGAAGCAACAATACTAAATACTATGGTTAAATAAAAATGAATATGCCACCAGTGTTAATTTTGATGGCAAATTTCAATTTAGTCTTAATTTTAGTCTTTTGACTAAAATGCCATTTTAGTTTTAGTCGTATTTTAGTCATCTGAATTGTTTTAGTTTTAGTCTAGTTTTAGTCAACTGAATCTCTAGTAGATTTTAGTCGACTAAAATCTAAGGGGTTTAGTTAAAGTGTAATGCATTATTTAAGCATTTCTCTATAATTTGCAAACTGATGATATACTCCAGAGTAAAATTAACACCAGTTATTATTTATGGTATTAAGGTTTACAACATGCAATACAGACACAGATTTACCCATTGTGATATATAACATCTTAATTAAACTTAAAATGAAATAAAACCAAGTTTCACAAACAAACAGAAGTGCAACTTTAAAATATAAAAAATAAAACTGTAATCTATATTATCTGTATTGCACATATTACCCAATATAAAAACGTTAACAGTTCTCTGTTAATAATTAAAACAAGTATCAAGTTTCTGCAGCTAGCACAAGCACAGCATAACTTAAACCCATACTCGTGGGTTATGCTTATTTCTATAGGAAGAATCAATTCGGCAACAATATTAGCACTGCTCTATAACTTCTAAACTCATTATTTATCTTAAAATGTAATAAAATTAAGTTTCGAAAATTTGACAAAAGAGCAGTTATTAGATATGGATTGATTATAACACCTTGCATAAAATGTTTTTGTCAGCAAATTTTGATTTAGTTTTAGTCATAGTCTTTTGACTAAAATGTCATTTTGATTTAGTTTTAGTCATAGAGGCCTAGTTATCAAGCCATCTACTTTACCTGCCTTCGCCAGCCCAATACGCCCGCCTAAGCTCGCCTACCATCGCCGCCACGGACCTGAAAAATTTTGCTTAAGTTATCGATAAAGCTGTCAAAAAGCCGCGCACCAAGTACGGGGCAATGAGCAGCGGACTGTGAGAGTTATCACTCATCCGATCTCGCTGCTCTTCGGCTTTTTCCCAGCTTTATTGCTAGCCTGTCACTAAGCACCCACACTAAACTACACTGTTCTACCCCCTATACCGGCGCCCCCGGAGCCCCCCGCAACTAAATAAAGTTATTAACCCCTAAACCGCCGGTCCTAGACCCCGCCGCAACTCTTATAAATGTATTAACCCCTAAACCGCCGCTCCCGGACACCGCCGCCACCTACATTATACCTATTAACCCCTATCCTGCCCCCCCCCATACCGCCGCCACCTATAATAAAGTTATTAACCCCTATCCTGCGGATCCCGAACCTCGCCGCAACTAAATAAATAGTTTAACTCCTAAACCGCCGCTCCCGGACCCCGCCGCAACCTATATTAAACTTATTAACCCCTAATCTGCCCCCCCTACACCGTCGCCACCTATAATAAATTTATTAACCCCTATCCTGCCCCCCCTACACCGCCGCCACTGTAATAAAATTATTAACCCCTAAGCCTAAGTCTAACACTAACCCTAACACCCCCCTAACTTAAATATTAATTAAATAAATCTAAATAATATTTCTCTTATTAACTAAATTAATCTAACTACTATTTTAAATACTTACCTTTAAAATAAACCCTAATATAGCTACAATATAAATAATAATTATATTGTAGCTATCTTAGGATTTATTTTTATTTTACAGGCAAGTTTGTATTTATTTTAACTAGGTACAATAGCTATTAAATAGTTATTAGCTATTTAATAGCTACCTAGCTAAAATAAAGAGAAATGTACCTGTAAAATAAAAACTAACCTAAGTTACAATTACACCTAACACTACACTATCATTAAATAAATTAATCCTATTTAAAACTAAATACTTACCTGTAAAATACACCCTAAGATAGCTACAATGTAATTAATAATTACATTGTAGCTATTTTAGGGTTTATATTTATTTTACAGGTAACTTTGTATTTATTTTAACTAGGTACAATAGCTATTAAATAATTATTAACTATTTAATAACTACCTAGCTAAAAGAAATACAAAATTACCCGTTAAATAAATCCTAACCTAAGTTACAATTAAACCTAACACTACACTATCATTAAACAAATGTTTTTGGTGTGCCCAGACTTGGTAACAGCATCTTTACAACTCATATGTCTTATTCATTTTAACACTGAACTTTACTAGATGCAGTTTTCTTGACTCTCCATAACCGTTTTAATCTTCAATTTTCTGTTTGTTTGTGGATAAACCCCAATTGTCAAATGTATTATTACAGCAAGACCAAAAGTGTCCTAACTCAACATGGGGATAAAAATGAGGACTATATTGTATTGAATACGAACTTATCTTACATTATGTTATTTATCATATTTGCATGTAAGAACTTACCTGATAAATTCATTTCTTTCATATTGGCAAGAGTCCATGAGCTAGTGACATATGGGATATACAATCCTACCAGGAGGGGAAAAGTTTCCCAAACCTCAAAATGCCTATAAATACACCCCTCACCACACCCACAATTCAGTTTAACGAATAGCCAAGCAGTGGGGTGATAAAGAAAGGAGTAGAAAGCATCAACAAAGGAAATTTGGAAATAATTGTGCTTTATACAAAAAATCATAACCACCATAAAAAGGGTGGGCCTCATGGACTCTTGCCAATATTAAAGAAATGAATTTATCAGGTAAGTTCTTACATAAATTATGTTTTCTTTCATGTAATTGGCAAGAGTCCATGAGCTAGTGACATATGGGATATCAATGAAGCAACTGAAATCAACAGTAGCTCGTGATCATTCTGAAAAATGGTGTAGAAATATGTCTAAAACTGCAAATATGACCAATTTTCAAAAACAAAAATTTTGCTCAAGAGTCCAAATCAAAGAGAGTCACACAGATAAAAAGTATGTCAACTTTTTTTTAAAAAGGGATGCCAAAGAGGAACAGAATGACATCAATCTGGCCTTTTGTTTGGCTAAAGCCAAACTACTATTTACTGCTGGCGTTGTTTTTAAAGAAGTTGCAGTAAAAATTGATCCAAAATCCGGGGGCGTGTCTAAGCAGTGACTCGGAGTAGTCGCATCCTTCAGAGCTCCGGATGATACTCGTTTAATCTGCCAATTTCAAAGAGAAAACCTACAACTCAAACATACATCCAGACTACCGCTGTGGTTCTCTACATAGTGGTGTTCTGCTCAATTCATACCAAGTTGTATTTTTGACTCCGGAGTCCGAAAATTGACATTAAGGGCCTTGAGCGGCGGCTCACAGAAGGCGACGTCACCCCCTCGGGAAACCGAGGTACCTTGCCATTTATGGGCACTCTAAGGGCTCAACACTGACCTTGCAGAACACATACATAACAAATAAAGAAAAAAGGACACAACAAAACAGAGGACGACACTAAAGCTTCAGAGGGCCTTTACCACACGGAAGCTAAAAATGTCCACCGCAAGCGTAGCTGTTCACTCTACCGGAATAAATAATCGCATAGCCAAATTAGAGGAACTCATCCTACACCTATTGGTTAGGGCACCGAAGGATTATCTGATGGAGCGCTGCTTTGCCGTGAGCTCAGCAATAGCAGTTCCAATCGTATCAACGGCAATACAAACTCCAGCCATTACCAACTACTGGCAGGAGCCTCAGCCCTCCAAGAACATTATCCTACCAACACTCGCACCCATGAATGGAGGAGAAACACCCCAGTTATTTCAAACTTCCCTTATCACAGACCACAAGGAAAAAGGCTCTTGGATTCTACCTTGCAGCATGATGAAACCACTGGAAACATTGAACAAAGCATGGCAGATGGGAAAACATCCACCATTAGGTGGGCCTTGCGGGGGTTTATGGGGGGCTCCCGGGAGGCCTTAAGGGATCCAAATACAAATTACCTGTCTACAACTTGTGTCACAACTAGCCTCATTGAAGAGCACAGCTCTCATCTCGAGATCTTACTTAAATCCAAGCTGTGTATACTCCTACAGGGACATTGGCTAAGGACTCTCCCAGACTAGTATCGCATTTGAATTGTGCCGTATTCTTCTCCAATTCCTGCACCCACAGAAATGTCACAACTTGGCTTGTATATCAAACAGAGGAACTAGTAGCACAAAACAACGTAATTGTACAGCCAAAATCTTGGGGATAAAATTTGACCACATAATGGCGCCATGAGCAGCTACAACCTTTTTAAGACTGTGGTAGTGAGTTTAATAATTGGTTAAGCAGTTAGATCGTTTATATATTCTTTCCTGGGTTGTTTTCTTCTGTGTAATTATTAATTTAAAGTATGCACCTGTCATATCGTTTTACAGCCATAGACCATATATGGAGATGCCAGATATTATACCTCTCTTAGAGTGCACATTATGTATTCACAAGTACCTTAAAGGTTTGCTATGTTATGTTAACACAACGCCTATTATTGACCTGTATAATGCTTCTGTTTTAAATCTACATGTTCTCTTTTGTCTTGGTGGGGGTATGTGGTGGGCCCCTATGGAGACGATGATCACATTATCTACAGACGGGTTTATACTATCATCTAAATAACGTTCCTATACCTAGATCTGGAGTAAGGCTGATTGCCCCCCTGTGGCCAGCAGCCGGGGTTGTGGGAGGGTAAGGCAAGAAATAACACATGACATATGAAATGTTATACCTCCATAACCTCAGTGTGGTACTTAAAAATTAGTGTTTAGGTTATGCACTCAAAGCAGAGTATATCAAACTGCATGTAGCTGTAAAAACCCTTCACAATTACTTCTGAAATGATATGTTGGTCCTATATACCACTTTCTATTTAAAATATAAGATTTATCATTATAATGACACTCTTAATAATTTGTGAGCTCTATTTAGTTGCATGTTTTTGGTGTGCCCAGACTTGGTAACAGCATCTTTACAACTCATATGTCTTATTCATTTTTACACTGAACTTTACTAGATGCAGTTTTCTTGACTCTCCATAACCGTTTTAATCTTCAATTTTCTGTTTGTTTATGGATAAACCCCAATTGTCAAATGTATTATTACAGCAGGACCAAAAGTGTCCAATCTCAACATGGGGATAAAAATGAGGACTATATTGTATTGAATACGAACTTATCTTGCAAATATGATAAATAACATAATTTATGTAAGAACTTACCTGATAAATTCATTTCTTTCATATTGGCAAGAGTCCGTGAGCTAGTGACATATGGGATATACAATCCTACCAGGAGGGGCAAAGTTTCCCAAACCTCAAAATGCCTATAAATACACCCCTCACCACACCCATAATTCAGTTTAATGAATAACCAAGCAGTGGGGTGATAAAGAAAGGAGTAGAAAGCATCAACAAAGGAAATTTGGAAATAATTGTGCTTTATACAAAAAATCATAACCACCATAAAAAGGGTGGGCCTCTAGCTAATATTAAAGAAATGAATTTATCAGGTAAGTTCTTACATAAATTATGTTTTCTTTCATGTAATTGGCAAGAGTCCATGAGCTAGTGACATATGGGATATCAATACCCAAGATGTGGATCTCCACTCAAGAGTCACTAGAGAGGGAAGGAATAAAATAAAAACAGCCATATACTGTTGAAAAAATTAGTCCACAACCCAAAAAATACGTTTATTTTCATTTGAAAGAAAAAAACAAATCAAAAGCAGAAGAATCAAACTGAAACAGCTGCCTGAAGAACTTTTCTACCAAAAACTGCTTCAGAAGAAGCAAATACATCAAAACGGTAGAATTTAGTAAATGTATGCAAAGAGGACCAAGTCGCTGCTTTGTAAATCTGATCAACTGAAGCTTCATTCTTAAAAGTCCACGAAGTGGAGACTGATCTAGTAGAATGAGCTGTAATTCTCTGAGGCGGGTCTTGACCCGACTCCAAATAAGCTTGAAGAATCAAAAGCTTTAACCAAGAGGCCAAGGAAATAGCAGAGGCCTTCTGACCTTTCCTAGGACCTTTCCTAGGACCAGAAAATATAACAAATAGACTAGAAGTCTTCCTGAAATCTTTAGTAGCTTCAACATAATATTTCAAAGCTCTCACCACATCCAAAGAATGTAAGGATCTTTCCAAAGGATTCTTATGATTAGGACACAAGGAAGGAACAACAATTTCTCTACTAATGTTGTTAGAATTCACAACCTTAGGTAAAAATTCAAATGAAGTCCGCAAAACCGCCTTATACTGATGAAAAATCAGAAAAGGAGATTCACAAGAAAGAGCAGATAGCTCAGAAACTCTTCTAGCAGAAGAGATGACCAAAAGGAACAACACTTTCCAAGAAAGTAGTTTAATGTCCAATGCATAGGCTCAAATGGAGGAGCCTGTAAAGCCTTCAGAACCAAATTAAGACTGCAAGGAGGAGAAATTGATTTAATGACAGGCTTAATACGAACTAAAGCCTGTACAAAACAGTGTATATCAGGAAGTATGGCAATCTTTCTGTGAAATAAAACAGAAAGAGCAGAGATTTGTCCTTTCAAGGAACTTGCAGACAAACCCTTATCCAAACCATCCTGAAGAAACTGTAAAATTCTAGGAATTCTAAAAGAATGCCATGAAAATTTATGAGAAGAACACCATGAAATGTAAGTCTTCCAAACTCTATAATAAAGCTTTCTAGAGACAGATTTACGAGCTTGTAACATAGTATTAATCACTGAGTCAGAGAAACCTCTATGACTTAGTACTAAGCATTCAATTTCCATACCTTCAAATTTAATGATTTGAGATCCTGATGGAAAAACGGACCTTGAGATAGTAGGTCTGGCCGTAACGAAAGTGAAAAAGGGGGAGTGGGGTAAGTGCGCTAAAAAAAGCTGAAGGTATCAAAAAAAGTTTAATTGCTAACAGTGTAAATATTTGGGGAAATGTTTATGTTTAACTATATTTAAACAATGTGAAAAATAAATTGTGATTTGCAAAAAATAAAAATAAATTAAATAGTACAAAGGTTGTTCTTTGTATTAAAATTGGGAGTGGATTTCAAATCTCTAAGTGATATCATAAAAAAGTAACTAAGGTAATGTGCGAAAATGTATCATTAGTAATGTTTTAAATTTGTTACAAGTGAGAAATTCCTTATATAAGGTAATTATATACTAAAAAGTAAGAATAGATTATCGATAGTAGTATATTAAGATTATGTTATTCTATGGGTCCAGAACTGAAAAATAGCGGGTTCCCAGGGACCTCTCAAATAGTCCCAAAATAGTAAATGCACACAGATGTAAAGAATCTTACAAATGTATTATTAAAAAAGGTTTTCCAATATAGCAGTTATAAAGGGGACGTCTCACCAAATGCACAGCCTAAAATTTCTCTAAAACCATTAAAAATCTAAAAAACTGAAATACAACAATCTCTGTAATGGTCAGTAAATACTCAGAAACCAATATCATATAAGCACGATAGAATTTCGTATTATGAACTCTCGTAATGACTATTACGATAGATTCGTTATCCAAAGTGAATTTTTTATTTCACCTAAGGATTATGAGTGGACAGTACATAGTCTCTATGCAAGTTCCGTAAAAATATGTTGACACGCAGAGGTATGCTATCTTGGGGTGATTACACACTCCCTACAGTTGTGGTTAAGACAGAATTTTTAAAGCTTACTTTATCTGAATCCTTGAAGAGCTTCTGGAGCCTGTGTCCACCGGCTATCTTTCAGTCGAGTCAGCACGCCGCATGGATCTTGGCGTCTGACGTCACCGGTAAAATCTCCGGTTGTCAAAAAAAGATTTTTTCTCAGCTGGAGTGTATATTATATCCAGATATGATTTGGGAAATAAGTTCTTTGTCGGTCAGTAGAGATTATGCCCTGCACCTAGTGCCAATGCACGCAGGGAAAAGTTAGACTCCGATATTGATGAATCAGAACGTAGCAGAATAACCCGGGTTACCTCAGATATTGATTAAAAGTTGATTTGGGAATCAGATGTCATCATCTGTAATAGGCACAGTCACTTAGATCGACGCGTTTCACTCACCAGGGAGCTTTATCAAGATGCAGGTGACTGGCAAAAGGTGTTCTTAAGTAGGCTGTAGATGATTCTGATTGGTCCTTTTTCGGATACTTTTTTATAAAGGTGGAATTACAGGTGTTTTCTTTCCAATATGTCAACGCGTTTCTGCCCTCAAAAAAGGGCCTTTCTCAAGACTAGCCGGAAGTGGCCAAGGCAGGCAACTGGACATCCGAACCAGAACCGCATACCAAAACCTGTGTGGCCATGCTGGCGCCACCAGCAACACAAATGATTGTTCCATGATGATTTTGGAAATCACTCTTGGAAGGAGAACTAGAGGTGGGAAGATGTAAGCAGGATGATAACACCAAGGAAGTGTCAACGCATCCACTGCTTCCGCCTGAACATCCCTGGACCTGGACAGGTATCTGGGAAGTTTCTTGTTTAGATGAGAGGCCATGAGATCTATCTACGGAAGACCCCACATCTGAACAATCTGAGAAAACATCTGGATGGAGAGACCACTCCCCTGGATGTAAAGTCTGGCGGCTGAGATAATCCGCTTCCCAATTGTCTACACCTGAGATATGCACCGCAGAGATTAGACAGGAGCTGGATTCCGCCCAAACAAGTATTCGAGACACTTCTTTCATAGCTTGGGGACTGTGAGTCCCACCCTGATGATTGACATATGCCACTGTTGTGATATTGTCTGTCTGAAAACAAATGAACGGTTCTCTCTTTAACAGAGGCCAAAACTTAAGAGCTCTGAGAATTGCACGGAGTTCTAAAATATTTATTGGTAATCTCGCCTCTTGAGATTTCCAAACCCCTTGTGCTGTCAGAGAACCCCAAACAGCTCCACAACCTGAAAGACTCGCATCTGTTGTGATCACAGTCCAGGTTGGTCGAACAAAAGAAGCCCCTTGAACTAAACGATGGTGATCTAACCACCATGTCAGAGAGTGTCGTACATTGTAATTTAATGATATTAATTGTGATATCTTTGTAAAATCCCTGCACCATTGATTCAGCATTCAAAGCTGAAGAGGTCTCATGTGAAAACGAGCAAAGGGGATCGTGTCCGATGCTGCAGTCATGAGACCTAAAACTTCCATGCACATAGCCACTGAAGGGAATGACTGAGACTGAAGGTGCCGGCAGGCTGCAACCAAATGTAAACGTCTCTTGTCTGTTAGAGACAGAGTCATGGACACTGAATCTATCTGGAAGCCTAAAAAGGTGACCCTTGTCTGAGGAATCAAGAAACTCTTTGGTAAATTGATCCTGCAACCATGTTTCCAAAGAAACAACACTAGTTGATTCGTGTGAGATTCTGCAGAACGTAAAGACTGAACTAGTACCAAGATATCGTCCAAATAAGGAAACACTGCAATACCCTGTTCTCTGATTACAGAGAGTAGGGCACCCAGAACCTTTGAAAAGATTCTTGGAGCTGTTGCTAGGCTAAATGGAAGAGCAACAAATTGGTAATGCTTGTCTAGAAAAGAGAATCTCAGAAACTGATAATGTTCTGGATGAATCGGAATATGAATGTATGCATCCTGCAAGTCTATTGTGGACATATAATGTCCTTGCTGCACAAAAGGCAGAATAGTCCTTATAGTCACCATCTTGAAAGTTGGTACTCTTACATAACGATTCAAAATTTTCAGATCCAGAACTGGTCTGAATAAATTTTCCTTCTTTGGGACAATGAATAGATTTGAATAAAACCCCAAACCTTGTTCCAGAAGAGGAACTGGCATGATTACCCCTGAAGACTCCAGGTCTGAAACACACTTCAGGAAAGCCTGAGCTTTTACTGGATTTACTGGGATACGTGAGAGAAAAAATCTTCTCACAGGAGGTCTTACTCTGAATCCTATTTGATACCCTTAAGAGACAATGCTCTGAATCCATCCGTGAAAAACCTTAATCTGCCCCCTACCAGCTGAGCTGGAATGAGGGCCGCACCTTCATGCGGACTTAGGGGCTGAATTTGGTTTCCTAAAAGGCTTGGATTTATTCCAATTTGAGGAAGGCTTCCAATTGGAGGCAGATTCCTTGGGGGAAGGATTGAGTTTTTTGCTCCTTATTCTGACGAAAGGAACGAAAACGGTTAGAAGCCTTAGATTTACCCTTAGATTTTTTATCTTGAGGCAGAAAAACTCCCTTTCCCCCAGTAACAGTTGAAATAATAGAATCCAACTGAGAACCAAATAAATTATTACCTTGGAAAGAAAGAGATAATAATTTAGATGTCATATCAGCATTCCAAGATTTAAGCCACAAAGCTCTTCTAGCTAATATAGCTAAAGACATGGATCTAACATCAATTTTGATAACATCAAAAATGGCATCACAAATAAAATGATTAGCATGTCGCAGTAAGCGAATAATGCTAGATATGACAGAATCCAAATCTTGCTGCGCTAAATTCTCCAACCAGAAAGTTGATGCAGCCGCAACATCAGCCAAAGAAATTGCAGCTCTGAGAAGATGACCTGAATATGAATAGGCCTTCCTTAGATAAGATTCAAGCTTCCTATCTAAAGGATCCTTAAAGGAAGTACTATCTTCCATAGGAATAGTGGTACGTTTAGCAAGAGTAGAAATAGCCCCATCAACTTTGGGGATCTTTTCCCAAAACTCTATAGATTTTGCTGGTAAAGGATACCATTTTTTAAACCTTGAAGAAGGAATAAAAGAAGTACCTGGCTTATTCCATTCCTTAGAAATCATATCAGAAATAGCCTCAGGAATAGGAAAAACCCCTGGAGAAACTACAGGAGGTTTAAAAACAGCATTTAAACGTTTATTAGACTGAACGTCAAGAGGACTGGTTACCTCAATATCCAAAGTAATTAACACTTCTTTTAATAAAGAACGCATATACTCAATTTTAAATAAATAAGTAGATTTGTCAGTGTCAATGTCTGAGGAAGGATCTTCTGAATCAGATAGATCCTCATCAGAAGAGGATAAATTATTATGTTGTTGGTCATTTGAAATTTCATCAACTAAATGAGAAGTTTTAAAAGACCTTTTATGTTTATTTGAAGGTGGAAATGCAGACAAAGCCTTCAGAATAGAATCAGAAACAAATTCTTTAAAATTTACAGTTATATCATGTACATTAGAAGTTGAAGGAACTGCAACTGGCAATGTACTATTACTAATGGATACACTATCTGCATGTAAAAGTTTATCATGACAACTATTACAAATGACATTCGGCGAGATAATTTCTACAATTTTACAACAAATGCACTTAGCTTTGGTAGAACCGATGTCAGGCAGCAATGTTCCAGTAGAAACTTCTGAGGCAGAATCAGGTTGAGACATCTTGCAAAATGTAACATATAAAGCAAAATTATCTATTTCCTTATATGACAGTTTCAGGAATGGGAAAAAATGCAAATAGCATAGCAAACATCAATGGGGTATTGAAATAATGAAAAAGTTTGGCGCCAAGTATGACGCACAACGTACCTAAACTTTTTTTGGCGCCAAAAAAAAAAATAACCGGAAATGACACACTCGCGTCACTAATGACGCAACAATGTGAAAGGTCTCGGTGTCAAGTATAACGCCGGAAGTGACGAACTTGCGTCATAAACGTACTTTTTCGCGCCAAAAAAAATTTCGCGCCAAGAATGACGCAATAAAGTTTAGCATTTCTCGCACCCGCGGGCCTAATAACGCCCGCAATTTGTAAGAAATAGTCAATTGAAAAAAAGACTAAACCCCCAGGTAAGAAATAAATTTCATTTTAAAAGATGTTTATTTTCCCCAAATATGAAACTGACAGTCTGCAGAAGGAAATACATGAACCTGACTCATGGCAAATATAAGTACAATACATATATTTAGAACTTTATATAAATGCATAAAGTGCCAAACCATAGCTGAGGTGTCTTAAGTAATAAAAAACATACTTACCAAAAGACACCCATCCACATATAGCAGATAGCCAAACCAGTACTAAAACAGTTATTAGTAGAGGTAATGGTATATGAGAGTATATCGTCGATCTTAAAAGGGAGGTAGGAGATGAATCTCTACGACCGATAACAGAGAACCTATGAAATAGACCCCCGTTAGGGAAATCATAGTATTCAATAAGTGATACTCCCTTCACATCCCTCTGACATTCGCTGTACTCTGAGAGGAATCGGGCTTCAACAATGCTGAGAAGCGCATATCAACGTAGAAATCTTAGCACAAACTTACTTCACCACCTCCATAGGAGGCAAAGTTTGTAAAACTGAATTGTGGGTGTGGTGAGGGGTGTATTTATAGGCATTTTGAGGTTTGGGAAACTTTGCCCCTCCTGGTAGGATTGTATATCCCATATGTCACTAGCTCATGGACTCTTGCCAATTACATGAAAGAAATATCTGTATAACTGTATTCTATATTACTAATGTATTTTCTTTATTTCTGTAATGTCCTCAACAAAAATAATAATAATAAAAATTGATTCAAAATCCATACCATTTCAACACCTACACTGTAGTGCCAGAAAAGTAGCAAGAAACACTGAACACATAGGCGACTATGGCCTCTAGTTATCCGCTGCTCCATAACCTGTCCGCCTGCTCTGAGCAGACGGACAGTCATTGCCGGAAATCAACCCGATTGAGTACGATCGGGTTGATTGACACCCCCCCTGCTGGCGGCCTATTGGCCGCGAGTCTGCAGGGGCGGCATTGCACCAGCAGCTCTTGTGAGCTGCTGGTGCAATGCTGAATACGGCGAGTATATTGCTCGCCGTATTCAGCGAGGTCTGGCGGACCTGATCCGCAGTGTCGGATCAGGTCCGCCAGACCTTAATAACTAGAGGCCCATATATGAGCAGTAAAAAAGGCCCCTTTCATTAATTTAATATGTGATGAAAGCAATGACCATAGTGATAAAAGTCAGCTGATTATTTACCACCGCTATGTAGATACTGATAAAGCTGAAATTAGTACCGATTTTTTAAGCTTTATTGAGATATCAGAACGTTGTAATGCTGAAAACATAACTGCAGCCATCAGAGATTGCTTGGAGAAAGAGCAAAATCAATATCCTACCCAAAAAATTGTTGGGTTTACATCAGACGGTGCATCTGTAATGCTAGCAAAACGTGAAAGTGTGTCAAAGAAGCTGAAGGATCACTTTGGAGATTTATTTGTGCAACACTGTACGACTCATCGACAAGCATTAATGGCTAAAGATGCTGAAAGCGTTATTCCTGACTTTTTTGAGGATAGCATTAAAGCAACCTTAAAACACTTCTCTGGAGCTGTAAGAAAAAAAGAGTTCAGACAAATCTGTGAGTTAAATGAAGAGGACTATACAAATTTAATAACACAAAAACATTTGGTGGTTAAGCTTAGCAGCATGTGCTGAAAGATTTGTGAGTTTATGTGAGTCTCTAGTTCAGTATTTTGAGAGAGAATCATTTGAGAATTGGCCAAACAATGACAAAAGTAGCTGTCAAAATATTTGTGAAATGTTACAATCACCAAAGTTTATCCTTTACTTACATTTTCTAAATTGGGTTTTACCTCTTCTGGCATTTATGAATTTATCTTTACAGAAAGAGAACTCTGACCTTTACAGTGCATACTGCGGTTTGGAAAAATATTGCAAGGTTATTCTAAAACCGTTTTAAAAATAGTTCTTCTCTTCTTGAAACTGCACAGGAAAATTTCCTCTCTCCTTCAGAGCTGTGTATTCCTAGTGACCATCTCAATAAAATGTTTTTAGAATGTGAAGAACAGCAATAACTGTCCAAAAATGACATTCTTCAAGTTAAAAAACAAAATTTATGCTTACCTGATAAATTTCTCTCTCTTGTGGTGTATCCAGTCCATGGGTTCATCCATTACTTGTGGGATATTCTCCTTCCCAACAGGAAGAGGACACCCACAGCAGAGCTGTCTATATAGCTCCTCCCCTAACCCCCACCTCCAGTCATTCAACCGAAGACAAGTAAGAAAAAGGAGAAACTATAGGGTGCAGTGGTGACTGTAGTTTAAAAAATAAAAACACCTGCCTTAAAGTGACAGGGCGGGCCGTGGACTGGATACACCACAAGAGAAAGAAATTTATCAGGTAAGCATAAATTTTGTTTTCTCTTGTAAGGTGTATCCAGTCCACGGGTTCATCCATTACTTGTGGGATACCAATACCAAAGCTTTAGGACACGGATGAAGGGAGGGACAAGGCAGGTACTTAAACAGAAGGCACCACTGCCTGTAAGACCTTTCTCTCAAAAATAGACTCTGAGGAAGCAAAAGTATCAAATTTGTAGAATTTAGAAAAAGTATGAAGTGAAGACCAAGTCGCCGCCTTACAAATCTGTTCAACAGAGGCCTCATGTTTAAAAGCCCATGTGGAAGCTACCGCTCTAGTAGAATGAGCTGTAATTCTTTCAGGAGGCTGCTGGCCAGCAGTCTCATATACTAAACGAATTATGCTTCTTAGACAAAAAGAAAGAGAAGTTGCCGAAGCCTTTTGGCCTCTCCTCTTTCCAGAGTAGACAACAAACAATGCAGATGTTTGACGAAAATCCTTAGTAGCTTGCAAATAAAACTTTAAAGCACGAACCACGTCAAGATTGTATAACAGACGTTCCTTCTTTGAAGAAGGATTAGGACACAGTGACGGAACAACAATTTCCTGATTGATATTCCTATTAGATACTACCTTAGGAAGAAACCCAGGTTTGGTACGCAAAACTACCTTATCTGCATGGAAGATCAGATAAGGGGAATCACACTGCAAGGCAGATAACTCTGAAACTCTTCGAGCCGAAGAGATAGCTACTAAAAACAGAACTTTCCAAGATAAAAGCTTGATATCTATGGAATGCAAGGGTTCAAACGGAACCCCTTGAAGAACCTTAAGAACTAAATTTAAACTCCATGGCGGAGCAACAGGTTTAAACACAGGCCTGAATCTAACCAAAGCCTGACAAAATGCCTGAACGTCTGGAACATCAGCCAGGCGCTTGTGCAAAAGAATAGACAGAGCAGAAATCTGTCCCTTTAAGGAACTAGCCGATAATCCCTTTTCCAATCCTTCTTGGAGAAAAGATAGTATCCTGGGAATCCTGACCTTACTCCATGAGTAACCCTTGGATTCACACCAATGAAGATATTTACACCATATCTTATTATAGATTTTCCTGGTACCAGGCTTTCGAGCCTGAATGAAGGTATCAATGACCGACTCGGAGAAACCACGTTTTGATAAAATCAAGCGTTCAATCTCCAAGCAGTCAGACGCAGAGAAACTAGATTTGGATGTTTGAATGGACCTTGGAGTAGAAGGTCCTGCCTCAGCGTCAGAGTCCATGGTGGAAAGGATGACATGTCCACCAGATCTGCATACCAAGTCCTGCGTGGCCATGCAGGTGCTATCAAAATCACTGAAGCTCTCTCCTGCTTGATCTTGGCAATCCGACGAGGGAGGAGAGGAAATGGTGGAAACACATAAGCCAGGCTGAAGGAACAGGGCACTGCTAGAGCATCTATCAGTGTCGCCTGGGGATCCCTCGACCTGGACCCGTAACAAGGAAGTTTGGCGTTCTGACGAGACGCCATCAGATCCAGTTCTGGTTTGCCCCATAATTGAATCAGCTGGGCAAATACCTCCAGATGGAGCTCCCACTCCCCCGGATGAAAAGTCTGCCGAGTTAGAAAGTCCGCCTCCCAGTTCTCTACTCCTGGGATATGGATAGCAAATAGATGGCATAGAATTATCTTTGAAAACTTCCATCATTGCCAGGGGACTCCTTGTTCCCCCCTGATGGTTGATATAGGCTACAGTCGTGATATTGTCTGACTGAAATCTGATGAACTTGACCGCAGCTAGCTGAGGCCAAGCCTGAAGAGCATTGAATATCGCTCTGAGTTCCAGAATGTTTATCGGAAGGAGGGCTTCCTCCTGAGTCCACGAACCCTGAGCCTTCAGGGAGTTCCAGACCGCACCCCAGCCCAGAAGGCTGGCATCTGTCGTCACTATAGTCCACTCTGGCCTGCGGAAACTCATTCCCCTGGACAGGTGGACCCGAGATAACCACCACAGAAGAGAATCCCTGTTCTTTTGATCCAGATTTAACAGAGGAGACAAATCTGTGTAGTCCCCATTCCACTGATTGAGCATGCAAAGTTGCAGTGGTCTGAGATGTAGGCGGGCAAATGGAACTATGTCCATTGCCGCTACCATTTCGATACACTGAGCCACTGACGGCCGAGAAGTGGAATGAAGAACACAGCAGGAAGTTAGAAGCTTAGATATCCTGACCTCCGTCAGAAAAATCTTCATTTCTACTGAATCTATCAGAGTTCCTAGGAAGGAAACTCTTGTGAAGGGAGAAAGATAACTCTTTTCTCTGTTCACTTTCCACCCGTGAGGCCTCAGAAAGGCCAGAACAATGTCAGTATGGGACTTGAATACCAAACTTCCACGCTACGGGTCCAGGTCAAGGGATTCCCAGGCTGTACTGATAGATGCGCTAGCAGTACCTTGGTCGTTCAACCTGGCTTATGTGTTTCCACCATTTCCTCTCCTGCCTCGTGTGATTGCAAGAATCAAACAGGAGAGAGCTTCAGTAATTCTAATAACGCCTGCGTGGCCACGCAGGACTTTGTATGCGGATCTAGTCGTCTCTGCTACCGTGGAAACTGCCATTGAGACAGGACCTTCTCATTCAAGGTCAGTTCCAACATCCAAATCTAAATTCTCTGCAGCTGATTGCCTGGAGATTGAACGCTTGATCTTATCTAAGCAGGGATTCTCTGAGTCGGTCATTGATACTCTGATTCAGGCTCGCAAGCCTGTCACTAGAAAGATTTACCATAAGATATGGCGTAAATATCTTTATTGGTGTGAATCCAAGGGTTACTCATGGAGTAAGATTAGGATTCATAGGATCTTGTCCTTTCTCCAAGAAGGATTGGAGAAGGGATTGTCTGCTAGTTCTTTAAATTGACACATTTCTGCTTTGTCAATTTTATTACACAAGCGTCTGGCGGATGTCCCAGACGTTCAGTCTTTTTGTCAGGCTTTAATCAGAATCAAGCCTGTGTTTAAACCTGTCGCTCCACCATGGAGTCTGAATTTAGTTCTTAATGTTCTTCAAGGGGTTCAGTTTGAACCCATGCATTCCATAGATATTAAGCTGTTATCTTGGAAGGTTTTATTTTTAGTTGCTATCTCTTCTGCTCGAAGAGTTTCTGAGCTTTCTGCTTTACAATGTAATTCGCCTTATGTTATATTCCATTCTGATAAGGTGGTTTTGCGTACTAAACCTGGATTCCTTCCTAAGGTTGTTTCAAATAAGAATATTAATGAGGAAATTGTTGTTCCTTCCTTGTGTCCTAATCCTTCTTCTAAGAAGGAACGTCTATTACATAACTTGGATGTGGTCCATGCTTTGATGTTTTACCTACAAGCGACCAAGGATTTCAGACAAACATCCTCTCTTTTTGTTGTTTATTCTGGAAAGCGTAGGGGTCAAAAAGCTACGGCTACCTCTCTCTCTTTTTGGCTGAAAATCATCATCCGCCTGGCATATGAGACTGCTGGACAGCAGCCTCCTGAAAAAATTACGGCTCATTCTACTAGAGCTGTGGCTTCCACATGGGCTTTCAAAAACGATGCTTCTGTTGAACAGATTTGTAAGGCTGCGACTTGGTCCTCCCTTCATACTTTTTACAAATTTTACAAATTTGATACTTTTGCTTCTTCTGAGGCTATTTTTGGGAGAAAGGTTCTTCAAGCAGTGGTGCCTTCCGTTTAGGTTCCTGTCTTGTCCCTCCCTTTCATCCGTGTCCTAAAGCTTTGCTATTGGTATCCCACAAGTAAGGATGAAACCCGTGGACTCGGAATTTATGCTTACCTGATAAATCGATTTCTTTTACGATATGCCGAGTCCACGGCCGCCCTGTCATTTTAAGACAGGATTTATTTTATTTTTTCAAAACTTCAGTCACCTCTGCACCTTTTAGCTTTTCCTTTCTCTTCCTATACCTTCGGTCGAATGACTGGGGGAGAAGTTAGGGGAGGAGCTATGTAACAGCTCTGCTGTGGTGCTCTTTGCCACTTCCTGTTAGCAGGAGAATAAATCCCACAAGTAAGGATGAAACCTGTGGACTTGGCATATCGTAAAAGAAATCAATTTATCAGGTAAGCATAAATTTCCTTTTTTAATAAAAAAGCCCAATATAGCCCCCCTCCCCCATGTGGCTTCAAAGATGGCGATGCCCAGTGCATCATGGGGCTTCTTAGGGGTGTCACTAGCCTGCCTCATCATATGGGGCAGGCTGGGGTCATCCAATCTGAGCTTGCTCTATAATTTAATTTATAATAATAAAATATCCCATTTGTCTGATCATGTCAATATTAGTAAATATTGACACTGATCAGTGTGGATGAGAGAGAGCGCGAGCAAGGGAGAGCGTGAGAGAACGAGCGCGCGAGAGAGAGAGAGCGCGAGAGAGAGAGAGCGCGCGCGCGAGAGAGAGCGAGACTGCTACCCCCCTGCCAGAAGGAGACTTGTTGCTCCAGCTGCCATTGCTGCTAAAGGGTGGGTAATGCCTCATCTCCAGAGGCCAGATATCCCACCCTTCACAGCAAATCCTGGCATCGATGTGGCAGGATTTAGCCTCCAGCAGTTTATGTAGGTATTTCTGGGTGATGATTTATTGGGGAACATTGTCACCCAAACTAAATTATGTGCCCATCAGTTCCGTGCTGCAATGCCTGACACTTTTTTGGCAAAGCAGCAATGGGCCCCCCGTCGATGTGCCAGAATTTAAAAAATTATGGGCATTAACTATGCTGATGGGCATCATAAAGAAACCCTCCATCCGCTCCTACTGGAGCAGTAGCCCCATTTGCTCTACCCCAATTTTCTCCCAAAGTATGTAGAGGATGAGTTATGAATTGATTCTACATTTCATGCACTTCAGCGACAACAGCCTGTGCCCCCCTAGGGAGCATCCCCAGGTTGACAGGCTGTATAAAATCCGCCCACTGATTACCCACTTTGCTGCCAGGTTTGCAGAGGTTTATACACTTGGAATGAATATATGTGTGGATGAATCCCTGATAAAGTATAAAGGAAGGCTGGGATTCAAGCAGTAAATTCCTTCCAAGCTCTCCAGATATGGAGTATATGTGTATAAGCTCTGTGAGAGCAAGAATGGGTATATTCGGGCCTTCCGGGTGTATGAGGGAAAGGATAGCCACCTTGACCCTCCAGGTTGCCCAGAACATATGGGAACCACTGGCAAGATTGTCTGGGACCGGATATTACCCCTAATGAACAAAGGGTACCACTTGTATTTAGATAATTTTTATACAAGTGTCCTTTTGTACAAGCTACTGTATTGCTTTGATACAGTAGCTTACGGTACAATTAAAAAGAACCACGCAGGTTTCACAGGACAACTTGCATGCACCCAGCTACAAAGGGGGGAGACCGCAACTCTGCGCCAAGAGGAGCTGTTGCCACTTAAGTACAGAGACAAGAAGGATGTGTACCTTCTTACCACCATCCACAATGAGAGGACTGTGAAGGTCAGCTGCTGCAGCCCTACCTAATTATGCAGAGGACAAGGGCCTGGTACAAAAAGGTTGCAATTTACTTAAAGGACCAGTCAACACATTAGATTTGCACAATCAACCAATGCAAGATAACAAGACAATGCAATAGCACTTAGTCTGAACTTCAAATGAGTAGTACATTTTTTAATAACAAATTTCAAAGTTATGTATATTTCTACTCCCCTTGTACCATGTGATAGAAATCAGCCAATCACAAATGCATATACGTATAGTCTGTGAATTCTTGCACATGCTCGGTAGGATCTGGTGACTCAAAAATTGTAAATATAAAAGACTGTGCACATTTTTTTTAATGGAAGTAAATTGGAAAGTTGTTTAAAATTACATGCTGTATCTGAATCATGAAAATGTAATTTAACCTGAGTGTCCCTTTAATGCAGATTGCAACCCACAACGCCTTTTTGTTGTTCAAAAAAGCAAACCCCGGAATGAAACTGACTTTTTTACAGTTTCAGCTCCAGATCATTTTGGGGATTTTGTACCAAGATGCACCTGCTCCCCGGGCGGTGATGGGAGAGAGCAGAGTTGGGGGCTACTCATTTTATTTTTAAAATCCCCCCTACTGCCGCAAAGCAGAAACCTAAAAAAAAAATTGCAGAGTCTGTACCAAGAGGGAGCAAAGAAGGGACACCACCTTTTACTGTCCTGATTGCCCTGGACAGCCTGGACCCTGCACTGGGGACTGCTTCAAGCAGTATCACACACTGGTATTTATTTATTTTTTTTACATTTGCCGTTGTGTTTTTTTTTGGGGGGGGGGTTGCTTATGTTTACTGTTACTGAGTGAGTTTGTTTTTGTTTTTTACTGTTACTGTGTCAGAGTTTTACATTTCACTGTTCTATTTTTTATAAGATCTAAAATTTGTGCAGTATTTTACCAAACCCCTGTCAAACCTATGCATGGGGGGCATGGGTGTACTCAGGGGGTCTTGCACCTGGAGTGTTTTCTTGCAATAACTTACAACAAGCTCTCCTAAATCAGTCAAAAAGCAATGCGTGTGTAAAAATGAAAATTGAAAAATTACCACCATACACTTTCTCCAGAATGATTGCATCAAAGGCATCAAATCACTCCCTATACAATGCCTTGGGGTTTCAAAAATATACACTTTCATGGCAATAAATAAAACTGGGGTATGCAATAGGCCCCAAACTAAAGATAAGCCTATCAGAAGAAATACTTTCACTTTCAACTCAAATTACAAGTCATACAATTTTAACTGAACCTTCCCAAAATCCTGGCAAACCTATACATGGGGGGCATGGGTGTACTCAGGGGATCTTGCAGAAAACAACCTAGAGTGTTTTCTTGCAATAATTTACAACAAGCTGTCCTAAATCATAGTCAAAAAGCAATGTGTGTGAAAAAATGAAAATTGAAAAATTACCACCATACACTTTCTCCAATTGTTTTGGCTAAAATGGTTGCATCAAAGGCAAAGCACTCCATATACAATACCTTGGGGTGTCAACTTTTCAAATATATGCACATTCATGGCAAGCAAATAAATTGGGGAATGTAAAAAGGCCCCCAAAAAGATGATAAGCAAAGAAGATATGTTAAATGTGGGGAAAAAAAAATCAAACACATGTCAGACATTTGGCATTCCACCCCCCCCCCCCCCCCCCAAATAAGCCAACAAACCTATGCATATGTGGTATCACTGTACTCATGAGATGTTGGTGAACACATATTGGGGTCTTCTTTGGCAGTAACACATAACAGGAGCTGAGAATCCATGCCTAAAAGAAAAATAACACAAAAAAATGACTACCCAAAAGTTTGACAAAGACTGGTGGTTGAATTAGTGCATAGAAAGTGTTAAAATACCAGCATTTCAAATACCCTAGGGTGTCTACTTTTCAAAAATATATGGTTTGATAGGGGTAAATTACATTGGCCAGCTTCAGAAATGTCCCAAATAGGACATGGGTGCATTATGACAGATGTGAAAATTCCAAGTTGAAAAACTGGAATGCGTCCCCTAAAAATAAGGCCTTTTAGCCCCCAGAGAACCCGATACACCTATACATGGGTGGTATCACTGTACTCCGGAGATGCTTCTGAAGACATATTGGGGTGTTATTTGACAGTAACCCTTAATGTTCTCAGCAAATATATTCTTAAATTGCTATTTTGTCAAAAAATCTTTTTTTTTTTTTTTTTTTTTTTACTTTGGCATAGATTGGTGGTAAAATGGTTGCATGGAAAGAGTCAAAATACCCCATGTTTAATACCTTAGGTTGTCTAAAAAAACATAATTTATGCTTACCTGATAAATTCCTTTCTTCTGTTGTGTGATCAGTCCACGGGTCATCATTACTTCTGGGATATAACTCCTCCCCAACAGGAAATGCAAGAGGATTCACCCAGCAGAGCTGCATATAGCTCCTCCCCTCTACGTCAGTCCCAGTCATTCGACCAAGAATCAACGAGAAAGGAGTAACCAAGGGTGAAGTGGTGACTGGAGTATAATTTAAAAGATATTTACCTGCCTTAAAACAGGGCGGGCCGTGGACTGATCACACAACAGAAGAAAGGAATTTATCAGGTAAGCATAAATTATGTTTTCTTCTGTTATGTGTGATCAGTCCACGGGTCATCATTACTTCTGGGATACCAATACCAAAGCAAAAGTACACGGATGACGGGAGGGATAGGCAGGCTCATTATACAGAAGGAACCACTGCCTGAAGAACCTTTCTCCCAAAAATAGCCTCCGAAGAAGCAAAAGTGTCAAATTTGTAAAATTTGGAAAAAGTATGAAGCGAAGACCAAGTTGCAGCCTTGCAAATCTGTTCAACAGAGGCCTCATTCTTAAAGGCCCAAGTGGAAGCCACAGCTCTAGTGGAGTGAGCTGTAATTCTTTCAGGAGGCTGCTGTCCAGCAGTCTCATAGGCTAAACGTATTATGCTACGAAGCCAAAAAGAGAGAGAGGTAGCAGAAGCTTTTTGACCTCTCCTCTGTCCAGAATAAACGACAAACAGGGAAGAAGTTTGGCGAAAATCTTTAGTTGCCTGCAAGTAGAACTTGAGGGCACGAACTACATCCAGATTGTGTAGAAGACGTTCCTTCTTTGAAGAAGGATTTGGACACAAGGATGGAACAACAATCTCTTGATTGATATTCCTGTTAGTGACTACCTTAGGTAAGAACCCAGGTTTAGTACGCAGAACTACCTTGTCTGAGTGAAAAATCAGATAAGGAGAATCACAATGTAAGGCTGATAACTCAGAGACTCTTCGAGCCGAGGAAATAGCCATTAAAAACAGAACTTTCCAAGATAACAATTTTATATCAATGGAATGAAGGGGTTCAAACGGAACACCCTGTAAAACGTTAAGAACTAAGTTTAAACTCCATGGCGGAGCAACAGCTTTAAACACAGGCTTGATCCTAGCTAAAGCCTGACAAAAGGCCTGGACGTCTGGATTTTCTGACAGACGCCTGTGTAACAAGATGGACAGAGCTGAAATCTGTCCCTTTAATGAACTAGCTGATAAACCCTTTTCTAAACCTTCTTGTAGAAAGGACAATATCCTAGCGATCCTAACCTTACTCCAGGAGTAACCTTTGGATTCGCACCAGTATAGGTATTTACGCCATATTTTATGGTAAATCCTTCTGGTAACAGGCTTCCTAGCCTGTATCAGGGTATCAATAACCGACTCAGAAAAACCACGTTTTGATAAAATCAAGCGTTCAATTTCCAAGCAGTCAGCTTCAGAGAAGTTAGATTTTGATGTTTGAATGGACCCTGTATCAGAAGGTCCTGTCTTAGAGGTAGAGACCAAGGCGGACAGGATGACATGTCCACTAGATCTGCATACCAAGTCCTGCGTGGCCATGCAGGCGCTATTAGAATCACTGATGCTCTCTCCTGTTTGATTTTGGCAATCAATCGAGGAAGCAGCGGGAAGGGTGGAAACACATAAGCCATCCCGAAGTTCCAAGGTGCTGTCAAAGCATCTATCAGAACCGCTCCCGGATCCCTGGATCTGGACCCGTAGAGAGGAAGTTTGGCGTTCTGGCGAGACGCCATGAGATCTATCTCTGGTTTGCCCCAACGTCGAAGTATTTGGGCAAAGACCTCCGGATGAAGTTCCCACTCCCCCGGATGAAAAGTCTGGCGACTCAAGAAATCCGCCTCCCAGTTCTCCACTCCCGGGATGTGGATTGCTGACAGGTGGCAAGAGTGAGACTCTGCCCAGCGAATTATCTTTGATACTTCCATCATTGCTAGGGAGCTTCTTGTCCCTCCCTGATGGTTGATGTAAGCTACAGTCGTGATGTTGTCCGACTGAAACCTGATGAACCCCCGAGTTGTTAATTGGGGCCAAGCCAGAAGGGCATTGAGAACTGCTCTCAATTCCAGGATGTTTATTGGAAGGAGACTCTCCTCCTGATTCCATAGTCCCTGAGCCTTCAGAGAATTCCAGACAGCGCCCCAACCTAGTAGGCTGGCGTCTGTTGTTACAATTGTCCAGTCTGGCCTGCTGAATGGCATCCCCCTGGACAGGTGTGGCCGATAAAGCCACCATAGAAGAGAATTTCTGGTCTCTTGATTCAGATTCAGAGTAGGGGACAAATCTGAGTAATCCCCATTCCACTGACTTAGCATGCACAATTGCAGCGGTCTGAGGTGTAGGCGTGCAAAAGGTACTATGTCCATTGCCGCTACCATTAAGCCGATCACCTCCATGCATTGAGCTACTGACGGGTGTTGAATGGAATGAAGGACACGGCATGCATTTTGAAGCTTTGTTAACCTGTCTTCTGTCAGGTAAATCTTCATTTCTACAGAATCTATAAGAGTCCCCAAGAATGGAACTCTTGTGAGAGGAAAAAGAGAACTCTTCTTTTCGTTCACTTTCCATCCATGCGACCTTAGAAATGCCAGAACTAACTCTGTATGAGACTTGGCAGTTTGAAAGCTTGAAGCTTGTATTAGAATGTCGTCTAGGTACGGAGCTACCGAAATCCCTCGCGGTCTTAGTACCGCCAGAAGGGCACCCAGAACCTTTGTGAAGATTCTTGGAGCCGTAGCCAATCCGAATGGAAGAGCTACAAACTGGTAGTGCCTGTCTAAGAAGGCAAACCTTAGATACCGGTGATGATCTTTGTGAATCGGTATGTGAAGGTAAGCATCTTTTAAATCCACTGTGGTCATGTACTGACCCTTTTGGATCATGGGTAAGATTGTCCGAATAGTTTCCATTTTGAACGATGGAACTCTTAGGAATTTGTTTAGAATCTTTAAATCTAAGATTGGCCTGAAAGTTCCCTCTTTTTTGGGAACCACAAACAGGTTTGAGTAGAACCCTTGTCCTTGTTCCGACCGCGGAACCGGATGGATCACTCCCATTAATAACAGATCTTGTACACAGCGTAGAAACGCTTCTTTCTTTATCTGGTTTGTTGACAACCTTGACAGATGAAATCTCCCTCTTGGGGGAGATAATTTGAAGTCTAGAAGGTATCCCTGAGATATGATCTCTAGCGCCCAGGGATCCTGAACATCTCTTGCCCAGGCCTGGGCGAAGAGAGAAAGTCTGCCCCCCACTAGATCCGGTCCCGGATCGGGGGCTCTCGGTTCATGCTGTCTTTGGGGCAGCAGCAGGTTTCCTGGCCTGCTTGCTCTTGTTCCAGGACTGGTTAGGCTTCCAGCCTTGCCTGTAACGAGCAACAGCTCCCTCCTGTTTTGGTGCAGTGGAGGTTGATGCTGCTCCTGTTTTGAAATTCCGAAAGGGACGAAAATTAGACTGTCTAGCCTTAGCTTTGGCTTTGTCTTGAGGTAGGGCGTGGCCCTTACCTCCTGTAATGTCAGCGATAATTTCTTTCAAACCGGGCCCAAATAAAGACTGCCCCTTGAAAGGTATATTAAGTAATTTGGACTTAGAAGTAACATCAGCTGACCAGGATTTTAGCCACAGCGCCCTACGTGCCTGTATGGCGAATCCTGAGTTCTTAGCCGTAAGTTTGGTTAAATGTACTACGGCCTCCGAAATGAATGAATTAGCTAGTTTAAGGACTCTAAGCCTGTCCGTAATGTCGTCTAGCGTAGATGAACTAAGGTTCTCTTCCAGAGACTCAATCCAAAATGCTGCCGCAGCCGTAATCGGCGCGATACATGCAAGGGGTTGCAATATAAAACCTTGTTGAACAAACATTTTCTTAAGGTAACCCTCTAATTTTTTATCCATTGGATCTGAAAAAGCACAGCTATCCTCCACCGGGATAGTGGTACGCTTAGCTAAAGTAGAAACTGCTCCCTCCACCTTAGGGACCGTTTGCCATAAGTCCCGAGTGGTGGTGTCTATTGGAAACATCTTTCTAAATATTGGAGGGGGTGAGAACGGCACACCGGGTCTATCCCACTCCTTAGTAACAATTTCAGTTAGTCTCTTAGGTATAGGAAAAACGTCAGTACTCGCCGGTACCGCAAAGTATTTATCCAACCTACACAGTTTCTCTGGTATTGCAACGGTGTTACAATCATTGAGAGCTGCTAAGACCTCCCCTAGTAATACACGGAGGTTCTCCAATTTAAATTTAAAATTTGAAATATCTGAATCCAATCTGTTTGGATCAGAACCGTCACCTACAGAATGAAGCTCTCCGTCCTCATGCTCTGCAAGCTGTGACGCAGTATCAGACATGGCCCTAGTATTGTCAGCGCACTCTGTTCTCACCCCAGAGTGATCACGCTTGCCTCTTAGTTCTGGTAATTTAGACAAAACTTCAGTCATAACAGTAGCCATATCTTGTAATGTTATCTGTAATGGCCGCCCAGATGTACTAGGCGCCATAATATCACGCACCTCCCGGGCGGGAGATGCAGGTACTGCCGCGTGAGGCGAGTTAGTCGGCATAACTCTCCCCTCGCTGTTTGGTGAAATTTGTTCAAATTGTACAGATTGACTTTTATTTAAAGTAGCATCAATACAGTTAGTACATAAATTTCTATTGGGCTCCACCTTGGCATTGGAACAAATGACACAGATATCTTCCTCTGAGTCAGACATGTTTAACACACTAGCAATAAACTTGCAACTTGGTTATAATCTTTTTTAGCAAAAACGTACTGTGCCTCAAAGAGGTACTAAACGATTAAATGACAGTTGAAATAATGAACTGAAAAACAGTTATAGCATCAAACTTTAAAACAACACAACTTTTAGCAAAGGTTTGTTCCCATTAGAAAAATAACAATAATTAAATTTGACATAAAAATTACAGAGCAACGTTTTTATTCACAGTCAATATAAAATTCTCACAGCTCTGCTGAGAGAATCTACCTCCCTCCAAAGAAGTTTGAAGACCCCTGAGATCTGTCAGAGATGAACCGGATCATGCAGGAAATATAAGAGTAACTGACTGGAATTTTTTGATGCGTAGCAAAGAGCGCCAAAAACGGCCCCTCCCCCTCACACACAGCAGTGAAGAGAAACGAAACTGTCACAATTAAAACCAAACAACTGCCAAGTGGAAAATAATGCCCAAATATTTATTCACTCAGTACCTCAGAAATGTAAACGATTCTACATTCCAGCAAAAACGTTTAACATGATAAATACTTATTAAAAGGATTAGTGACTTTTAACAGAGTAGTTCCGGTGAAATACCATCCCCAGAATACTGAAGTGTATACATACATGTCATTATAACGGTATGGCAGGATTTTCTCATCAATTCCATTCAGAAAATAAAAACTGCTACATACCTCAATGCAGATTCATCTGCCCGCTGTCCCCTGATCTGAAGCTTTTACCTCCCTCAGATGGCCGAGAACAGCAATATGATCTTAACTACTCCGGTTAAAATCATAGTAAAAAACTCTGGTAGATTCTTCCTCAAACTCTGCCAGAGAAGTAATAACACGCTCCGGTGCTATTGTAAAATAACAAACTTTTGATTGAAGTCATAAAAACTAAGTATAATCACCATAGTCCTCTCACACATCCTATCTAGTCGTTGGGTGCAAGAGAATGACTGGGACTGACGTAGAGGGGAGGAGCTATATGCAGCTCTGCTGGGTGAATCCTCTTGCATTTCCTGTTGGGGAGGAGTTATATCCCAGAAGTAATGATGACCCGTGGACTGATCACACATAACAGAAGAAATATATACATGTGAAGGGTTATTCAGGGATTCCTGACAGATAGTGTTACAATGTAACTATTGCTAATTTTGAACAAAATGGTTTGGAAATAGCAAAGTGCTACTTGTACTTATTGCCCTATAACCTGCAAAAAAAGCAAAGAACATCTAAACATTGAGTATTTCTAAACTCAGGACAAAATTTAGAAACTATTAAGCATGGGTATTTTATGGTGGTTGTAGATGTGTAAGAGATTTTGGGGGTCAAAGTTACAAAAAGTGTGTGTTTTTTTCCATTTTTTCATCATATTTTATCATTTTTTTATAGTAAATTATAAGATTTAATGAAAATAATGGTATTTTTAGAAAGTCCATTTAATGGCGAGAAAAACGGTATATAATATGTGTGGGTACAGTAAATGAGTAAGAGGAAAATTAAAGCTAAACACAAACACAGCAGAAATGCAAAAATAGCCCTGGTCCCAGACGGTCAACAAATGGAAAAGTTCTCTGGTCACGAAGGGGTTAATTTCAACTTGTAATACGAGCGGAAGACCTGACACACACAAACACCCTATTGCTCACGCATAACTGTTAACACGCCACTCATAATCTGGTCCTTAATATTTAAATACTTTCAAAACTTTTGCATGTAGGTTGTTTGTAGTTTAATACTTAAAGGGACAGCCTACCATAGAATTGTTATTGTTTTAAAAGATAGATAATCCCTTTATTACCCATTCCCCAGTTTTGCAGAACCAACACAGTTATATTAATACACTTTTTACCTCTGTGATTACCTTGTATCTAAGAACCTTCTTCCAGCCCCCTGATCACATGACTGTGACTGTTTATTATCTATGGTCTTGCATTTAGCATTGTGTTGTGCTAAATCTTAAATAACCCCCTGTGCCTGAACACAGTGTTAGCTATATGGCCCACGTGTACATTCTGTCTCTTTGTGTTGAAAAGAGATTTAAAAAGCCTGTGATAAGAGGCAGCCCTCAAAGGCTTAGAAATTAAACTAAACATAGGTAGACACATATGCTAAACTAAGAATACCAAGAGAAAAAAAAACAAATTTGATGATAAAAGTAAATTGGAAAGTTGATTAAAATTAAAAGTCCTATCTGAATAATGAAAGTTTAATTTATACTAGACTGTCCCTTTAAAGGGACAGTATACACTCATTTTCATATAACTGCATGCAATAGACACTACTATAAAGAACAAGATGCCCAGATACTGATATAAAAATCCAGTATAAAACTGTTTAAAGACTAACTTAGAAACTCTCAGTTTAGCTCTGATGAAAAGTTAGCTGGAAAGCCCATTGCAAGTGGGAAATAAGACACCCCCTCCCCCTTCTTTTGCATATGAAAAGACCCTTTACATAAACAGGAGCAAGCTGGAGAAGGTAGCTGACGGTATTCTCATAAAACTTTGGGGCTTGGTTAGGAGTCTGAAAATCAGAGCAATGTTATTTAAAAATAAGCAAAACTATACATTTTTTGAAAAATCAAACTTTATGGGCTATACAAATAGATCATCTACAAAACATATATGCAATGAAAAAAATAGTGTATAATGTCCCTTTAACTGCAGGTATGAACTATGCATATATTAAAAATAATTTAACATCCCTTTAGTAGTTGTGGCATAGTGCAGTTGTGGTCTGATCATTCTGGCACAGTGGTCATGCTGCTGATGCCGCCTGCCCCTGTGTGCGACATGCAAGTGCTTTCTCCACAAGAGGAGCTGGAGCAGAGGAGAGGAGGCTAGCCAGGATATGACAGTGATGGACTCAATAACTGAAGTGCTACCTCTGTTAACTGCTGCCTGGGTCCGTTGGATTCACTTAGTTCCATCGTTATGCCGGCCTGATTTGACCTCCCAGGATTTGTCTGGATGTCAAAAATACTCATTATTTTACATTACAAATAGGTCCTCAGATATTTTGGATATCACAAAAATCGGTCCCTTTTGTGTGCTGAGGACTGGAGTGGAAAACCACTGAGAAAGACCATGCAATTTTTTAACAACTTCCCATTTACTTCTACTATCAAATCTGCTTTCTATTTGTATCCCTTTTTGAAGAGTAAACCACTAGGAACAGCAATGCACTTCCAGGAGTTAGCTTGTGATTGGTTGCTACACATGACTCTTGTTATTGACTCACCAGATGCGCTCAGCTAGCTCGCAGCAGAGCATTGCTGCTCAACATAGGATACCAATAGAAAAAACAAACAAATTTTAATAAAATAGTAAAATAAAAAGTAAATAAAAGTAAATTGGAAAGTTGTTTAAATTGCACACTCTAAATCGTGAAAGTTTAATTTTGACTTTAATGTCCCTTTAATAATGTGATCTAGTTATTCTTGTACTTGACTTATCCTCAGGCTTGAGCCAAATAGAGCTACCACCTGGGTGCTGATGTATTTTTGCAGCCACCCCATTAAAAAGTATTTTGATCGTCATATGTGCATATTCAATTTTTCAATAAGCTGTTTGGCAAGAAACGTGTACTTTTATTCCTGAAATATTTTAAATAACTTTTTAAAATTATTTTTATTAGGAATGTTACAATACAAGAGAGGCAATAATAGCACAAGTTCAAAAACATATTAGAGAAAATACACCCTCATGTATTCTCAACACTGCTACTCCCTAAATAACAAATGTTCCTCCAAAACAAATGCCAAAATAAAAATGAGAAATCGACAAAAAGGGAGCGCGCTAAAACATTAGCTGGTTGAGAATCAAAAAACTAGAATGAGTTATATAAATAAGATAATAAAGATGTAAATGAGCAGGATGGCAACAGATTGATATTATTTAACTGTGAAATAAAAACAAATACTGTCGGGTAATTTAACTTTTAATGAGTAAATGCACATTAAAACATAACATTAATTGCAACTTAACATTAATTGCAACAAAGAAAAACAGTGAGCTCATGTGTATTCCTGAAAAAAATAATCTTTGTATGGTACCAATGTGAAAAGAACGTTAAAATATAAAAAGCTTAAAAAGTTCACACTGCAGTGGAATAGATAATCAAACCTTAGGAGGTACTCTGTAGTGCCGGTGGATGTGTTGGTAAAGCTGGGTTGACCAAGCGGCATCTATGCAGGAAAAAAACGGCTATGTTGTGTCTGTATTAGATCAGTGTTTACTTCCGGGTCACTTGGGATTAAGGGTGAAGATTGGTTTAGGGTGGCAAGTCCTTATGGATCCGTATGTCCACTGAAATTGTAACGTTTGCAAAGTTGTGTTAAAGGTGGTCCGTGTGTCAAACGGACTTAAGATGGGTTGCGATGAATCGCCTGTTTTACAAGAAATGAAGTTTTTCCAAAAAAACAGTTCATAACCGGTCACCCACAGGTCCAGGATTCTTTGTCAGGTTACTCTCTATGTTGTTGCTATCACATAACATTCAGTGAACAAATCTACGCGTTTCGGCCAACAAAATACACATGAGCTCACTGTTTTTACTTTGTTGCAATTAATGTTAAGTTGCAATCAATGTTATGTTTTAAATGTGCATTTACTCAGTAAAAGTACCCAACATTGTATCGGTTTTTATTTTACAGTTAAATAATATCAATCTGTCGCCATCATGCTCAGTTACATTTGTATTATCTTAGCTATATTCGTAGTTCATTCTAGTCTTTGATCTCAACCAGCTAATGTTTTAGCGCTCTCCCTTTTAATCATAGCACAAGCAAATATGCAGCAAGAGTGCAAACAGGTATGATGTTTTTGTTACAAGAAGTGAAAAGTAATAAAGTTAAGTGTACAAAAATCAAATCATGGTAATGATATCTAGTCGCCCATACAAATCAACACAACACATTTGCAAGATATTCCTTCCATATAAATACTAGGATGATAATCCGGTAATTTCTGATTTAACATGTGGTGGTATTTTTCTAATGTCAAAAGTTGTAAATACCTGTCTTTTTGACTCTTCAACGGACGGCACATGTGTTTGTTTCCAATACTATATGAATATCTTCAGACCAAGACTCAGACCTCAGGTAGTGCATAGGTAACTATGTCCAAATCTGAGCACCCCTCCAATACATAGCTACAGCTTGAGGAAAGGCTTTGGTCTATGGGGGAAGATAAGACCTAGTTAAAGGGAGAGTTTACTCAAAAATGTTCTCCCCTTTAATTTGTTCCCAATGATCCACTTTACCTGCTGGAGTGTATTAAATTGTTTACAAGTAGCTCACTTACCCTTATATTGGTATTTGAAATAGTTGTTTTAGTCTGCGGTATCCCCACCTATTCTGAAAGTTTTTAGCCTTAGGTCCAAGCTATAGATAAGCTGTGTAAACACAGCCAGCAGAAGAAATTACACTCCCAGTGGGGTATAAAACAGATACAGTAATACGTTAATTTTCCACTGTTCTGTCCAAGTATTGGTCTTTGGTTTATAGACAGATATAAGATAAAGAAGAAGGTATATTTACATAATGTGATAAAGTAATGAGATCTGATTATACCTAGAAGCTCAACCCAGTGGCTTTAAAACACAAATTCATCTATTTCATAAACAAATAAACCTTAAAAAGCAAATTATCATACATTTTATACACTGCAACTGGTAAAAAAAAAGGAATTGGAAACACATTAAGGGAATTTTTTTTTTACAGTATACTGTCCCTTTAATGATTTTGTATTAGTTTCTATGATACTTATGGTGCTGTTTTCGTTAATTGAGTAAGTTCAGACACCTGTGATTCAACAAACATTTTTAGTGTCTATCAATTTTATAAACGCAACCACACACTGTCTAGTTAAACTACTAGTCCCGACCATCTTCTTTTAACACGACTATAAATATATACTCCTATAGATATCACAATTGGAGACATGCAATCAAGGTATTAGTTTAATGTGCATCACATAGTGTGATATGTAGAGTCTTGAAAAAGTAATGGTAAACAAGACATATCACTCACAGCCCTACCCTTCAACAAATCTTATATACACTGAGGTCCATAGAATTATCATGGGTGAGTATATCTCAAATTTGTTAAAAAAAATGCATTTGTTATATAGATCACATTGTTGGGGCCATCTAATTTTTAACCTAAGAAAATGATAGAGGTCACTTACCTTACCTATGACTGTTTTCACAATCTAGCACTGCAGGCAGACCTACTTGTGACATTGAAATACCAGAGCAAGGGAACTAGTAATGTGCGTTTTATTCTACCCAAACAAAACAAAAAACACAGTGCAAGTAAAATGAAAATTGTATGCTAAAAAACAAGACAAAAACATTGTCCAATATTAAAACTACTAAACTAGATGGAAAGTAATTTTTATAATTAGGATAAAGTAATGCTTAAAAAAAAGAAAGTCCTACTTGAGAATAACCAATTTTAAAAGGGACATTAAACACTAAATACATTTTAACCCCTTAATGACAACTGACGTACCAGGTACGTCGTGCAAAAACTAACAGTTAATGACAATAGACGTACCTGGTACGTCAGTTGTCTAACAGAGTGCTGGAAGTGATCGCAATCGCTTCCAGCAGCTCTCAGCGTATTGCAGTGATGCCTCAATAAGGAGGCATCCTGCAATACCTTTTTACAAGACTCCGATGCAGAGAGAGCCACTCTGTGGCCCTCTCTGCACCGGTAGCGATGGTGCCGTTCGTTGGTGGGTGGGAGCGTAGCAGGGAGGCAGGTGGGCGGCCCATCGCTACCCGCCATCCGGTTCCTGTAAGTGCAATGTGCACGCCGGGTGCGTGCGGGGGGGCCTGCAGGGGCCACACTGACACCAATGAGGAGGGAGAGGGGGAAAAAGTAAAAAATATATATATATAAAAGGACCTGGGATGGGGGTATTGTGGGGGGTTGCTACACTACAGAAAGAGTTTAAAGTTAAAAAGAAAAAAAAAATACTTTTGTTTTTGGGTGCAAACTGGGTACTGGCAGACAGCTGCCAGTACCCAAGATGGCGGCAATTAGGTAGGGGAGAGGGTTAGAGAGCTGGGGGGGGGGGGGAATCAGGGAGATTGGGGATAAGGCAGGGGTCCATCACAGCTAAAATATTTTATTATTTTTATTTAAAAAAAAAAAAAAAAACTCTTTATTTAGTACTGCCAGTACTTAAGATGGCGGGGACAATTGTGGGGTGGGGGAGGGAAGAGAGCTGTTTGGGAGGGATCAGGGGGTGGGATGTGTCAGGTGGGAGGCTGATCTCTACACTAAAGCTAAAATTAACCCTGCAAACTCTATACAAGCTACCTAATTTAACCCCTTTGTTGCTGGGCATAATTCACGTGTGGTGCACAGCAGCATTTAGCGGCCTTCTAATTACCAAAAAGCAACGCCAAAGCCATATAAGTCTGCTATTTCTGAACAAAGGGGATCCCAGAGAAGCTTTTACAACAATTTGTGACATAATAGCACAAGCTGTTTGTAAATAATTTCAGTGAGAAACCTAAAATTGTGAAAAAACATAATTTATGCTTACCTGCTAAATTTATTTCTCTTGTAGTGTATCCAGTCCACGGATCATCCATTACTTGTGGGATATTCTCCTTCCCAACAGGAAGTTGCAAGAGGATCACCCAAAGCAGAGCTGCTATATAGCTCCTCCCCTCACTGCCATATCCAGTCATTCGACCAAAACAAGCCAAGAAAGGAGAAACCATAGGGTGCAGTAGACCTGCCTTAAAAGGACAGGGCGGGCCGTGGACTGGATACACTACAAGAGAAATAAATTTATCAGGTAAGCATAAATTATGTTTTCTCTTGTTAAGTGTATCCAGTCCAAGGATCATCCATTACTTGTGGGATACCAATACCAAAGCTAAAGTACACGGATGATGGGAGGGACAAGGCAGGAACTTAAACGGAAGGAACCACTGCCTGTAGAACTTTTCTCCCAAAAACAGCCTCCGAAGAAGCAAAAGTATCAAATTTGAAAAATTTGGAAAAAGTATGAAGCGAAGACCAAGTCGCATCCTTGCAAATCTGTTCAACAGAGGCCTCATTTTTAAAGGCCCAGGTGGAAGCCACAGCTCTAGTGGAATGAGCTGTAATCCTTTCAGGAGGCTGCTGTCCAGCAGTCTCATAAGCTAAACAGATTATACTCCGAAGCCAAAAAGAAAGAGAGGTTGCCGAGGCCTTTTGACCTCTCCTCTGTCCAGAATAAACGACAAACAGGTTAGATGTTTGGCGAAAATCTTTAGTAGCCTGTAAGTAAAACATCAAGGCACGGACTACATCTAGATTATGCAAAAGACGTTCCTTCTTTGAAGAAGGATTAGGACATAATGATGGAACAACAATCTCTTGATTGATATTCTTGTTAGAAACCACCTTAGGTAAAAACCCAGGTTTTGTACGCAGAACAACTTTATCTGAATGAAAAATCAGATAAGGAGAATCACAATGTAAGGCAGATAACTCCGAGACTCTTCGAGCCGAGGAAATAGCCATCAGAAAAAGAACTTTCCATGATAGAAGTTTGATATCAATAGAATGAAGGGGTTCAAATTGAACCCCTTGAAGAATTTTAAGAACCAAGTTTAAGCTCCATGGAGGAGCAACAGGTTTAAACACAGGCTTAATTCTAACTAAAGCCTGACAAAATGCCTGAACGTCTGGAACTTCTGCCAGACGTTTGTGTAAAAGAATAGACAGAGCAGAAATCTGTCCCTTTAAAGAACTAGCTGATAATCCTTTGTCCAAACCCTCTTGGAGGAAGTACAATATCCTAGGAATCCTAACCCTACTCCATGAGTAATTCTTGGATTCACACCAATGAAGATATTTACGCCATATCTTGTGGTAAATGTTCCTGGTGACAGGCTTTCGTGCCTGTATTAAGGTATCAATTACTGACTCGGAGAAGCCACGCTTTGATAGGATCAAGCGTTCAATCTCCATGCAGTCAGTCTCAGAGAAAGTAGATTCGGATGATTGAAAGGACCTTGTATTAGCAGGTCTTGTCTCAGAGGCAGAGTCCATGGTGGAAAGGATGACATGTCCACTAGGTCTGCATACCAGGTCCTGCGTGGCCACGCAGGCGCTATCAATATCACCGATGCTCTCTCCTGTTTGATTTTGGCAATCAGACGAGGGAGCAGAGGAAACGGTGGAAACACATAAGCCAGGTTGAAGAACCAAGGCGCTGCTAGAGCATCTATCAGTGCCGCTTCTGGGTCCCTGGACCTGGATCCGTAACAAGGAAGCTTGGCGTTCTGGCGAGATGCCATGAGATCCAATTCTGGTTTGCCCCAACGGAGAACCAATTGAGCAAACACCTCCGGATGGAGTTCCCACTCCTCCGGATGAAAAGTCTGAAGACTTAGAAAATCCGCCTCCCAGTTCTCTACACCTGGGATATGGATCGCTGACAGGTGGCAAGAGTGAGTCTCTGCCCAGTGAATTATCTTGGAGACTTCTGACATCGCTAGGGAACTCCTGGTTCCCCCTTGATGGTTGATGTAAGCCACAGTCGTGATGTTGTCCGACTGAAATCTGATGAACCGCAGTGTTGCTAACTGAGGCCAAGCTAGAAGAGCATTGAATATTGCTCTTAACTCCAGAATGTTTATTGGGAGGAGTTTCTCCTCCTGAGTCCATGAACCCTGAGCCTTCAGGGAGTTCCAGACTGCACCCCAGCCTAGAAGGCTGGCATCTGTTGTTACAATTGTCCAATCTGGTCTGCGAAAGGTCATACCCTTGGAAAGATGGACCCGAGATAACCACCAGAGAAGAGAATCTCTGGTTTCCTGATCCAGATTTAGTAGAGGGGACAAATCTGTGTAATCCCCATTCCACTGACTGAGCATGCATAATTGCAGCGGTCTGAGATGCAGGTGCGCGAATGGCACTATGTCCATCGCCGCTACCATTAAGCCGATTACTTCCATGCACTTAGCCACCGTGGGGCGCAGAATGGAGTGAAGAACACGGCAAGCATTTAGAAGTTTTGATAACCTGGACTCCGTCAGGTAAATTTTCATTTCTATAGAATCTATTAGAGTCCCTAGGAAGGAAACCCTTGTGAGAGGAGATGGAGAACTCTTTTCTTCGTTCACTTTCCACCCATGCGACCTATCTCTGTGTGAGATTTGGCAATTTGAAAGCTTGACGCCTGTATCAGGATGTCGTCTAGGTAAGGAGCCACCGCTATGCCTCGAGGCACTGGATGGATCACTGCCATTACAAGGAGGTCTTGTACACAGCTTAGGAATGCCTCTGTCTTTATCTGGTTTGCAGATAATCTTGAAAGGTGAAATCTCCCTTGTGGAGGAGAAGCTTTGAAGTCCAGAAAATATCCCTGAGATATGATCTCCAACGCCCAGGGATCCTGAACATCTCTTGCCCACGCCTTGGCGAAGAGAGAGAGTCTGCCCCCTACTATATCCGTTGTCGGATAGGGGGCCGCTCCTTCATGCTGTCTGGCCTGCTTGCCCTTGTTCCAGGACTGGTTAGGTTTCCAGGCCTGCTTGGACTGAGCAAAAGTTCCCTCTTGTTTTGAAGCAGAGGAAGTTGATGCTGCACCTGCCTTGAAATTTCGAAAGGCACGAAAATTAGACTGTTTGGCCCTTGATTTGGCCCTGTCCTGAGGAAGGGTATGACCCTTACCTCCAGTAATGTCAGCAATAATTTCTTTCAAACCAGGCCCGAATAAGGTCTGCCCCTTGAAAGGAATGTTGAGTAATTTAGACTTTGAAGTCACATCAGCTGACCAGGATTTGAGCCATAGCGCCCTACGCGCCTGGATGGCGAATCCGGAATTCTTAGCCGTTAGTTTAGTCAAATGAACAATGGCATCAGAAACAAAAGAGTTATCTAGCTTAAGAGTTCTAAGCTTGTCAATAATTTCAGTCAATGGAGCTGTATGGATGGCCTCTTCCAGGGCCTCAAACCAGAACGCCGCCACAGCAGTGACAGGCGCAATGCATGCACGGGGCTGTAAAATAAAACCTTGTTGAATAAACATTTTCTTAAGGTAACCCTCTAATTTTTTATCCATTGGATCTGAAAAAGCACAACTGTCCTTAACCGGGATAGTGGTACGCTTTGCTAAAGTAGAAACTGCTCCCTCCACCTTAGGGACTGTCTGCCATAAGTCCCGTGTAGTGGCATCTATTGGAAACATTTTTCTAAATATAGGAGGTGGGGAAAAGGGCACACCGGGTCTATCCCACTCCTTACTAATAATTTCTGTAAGCCTTTTAGGTATTGAAAAAACATCAGTACTCACCAGCACTGCATAGTATTTATCCAGCCTACACAATTTCTCTGGCACTGCAATTGTGTCACAGTCATTCAGAGCAGCTAATACCTCCCCAAGCAATACACAGAGGTTCTCAAGCTTAAATTTAAAATTAGAAATCTCTGAATCAGGTCTCCCTGATTCAGAGACGTCACCCACAGACTGAAGCTCTCCGTCCTCAGGTTCTGCATATTGTGACGCAGTATCAGACATGGCTCTTACAGCATCTACGCGCTCTGTATCTTGTCTAACCCCAGAGCTATCGCGCTTGCCTCTCAATTCAGGCAATCTGGATAATACCTCTGACAGGGTATTATTCATGATTGCAGCCATGTCCTGCAAAGTAATCGCTATGGGCGTCCCTGATGTACTTGGCGCCATATTAATGAGCGTCCCTTGTGCGGGAGGCGAAGGGTCCGACACGTGGGGAGAGTTAGTCGGCATAACTTCCCCCTCGACAGACCCCTCTGGTGACAATTCTTTTATAGATAAAGACTGATCTTTACTGTTTAAGGTGAAATCAATACATTTAGTACACATTCTCCTATGGGGCTCCACCATGGCTTTTAAACATAATGAACAAGTATTTTCCTCTGTGTCAGACATGTTTATACAGACTAGCAATGAGACTAGCAAGCTTGGAAAACACTTTAAACCAAGTTAACAAGCAATATAAAAAACGTTACTGTGCCTTTAAGAGAAACAAATTTTGACAAAATTTGAAATAACAGTGAAAAAAGGCAGTTACACTAACGAAATTTTTACAGTGTATGTAACAAGTTAGCAGAGCATTGCACCCACTTGCAAATGGATGATTAACCCCTTAATACCAAAAACGGAATAATAAATGACAAAAACGTTTTTAAACACAGTCACAACTGCCACAGGTCTACTGTGGTTGTTACCCTTCTCAAACATGACTTTTGAAGCCTCAGAGATGTCCTGTATCATGCAGAAGGAAGCTGAATGTCTCTGTCTGTAATTTTAGCTGTACAGAAAAACGATAAAATAGGCCCTTCCCACTCATATTACAACAGTGGAAAGCTTCAGGAAACTGTTTCTAGGCAAAAAATCAAGCCAGCCATGTGGAAAAAAACTAGGCCCCAATAAGTTTTGTCACCAAACATATATAAAAACGATTAACATGCCAGCAAACGTTTTATATTACACTTTTATAAGAGTATGTATCTCTGTTAATAAGCCTGATACCAGTCGCTATTAAATCACTGCATTTAGGCTTAACTTACATTAATCCGGTATCAGCAGCATTTTTCTAGCAAATTCCATCCCTAGAAATATGTTAACTGCACATACCTTATTGCAGGAAAACCTGCACGCCATTCCCCCTCTGAAGTTACCTCACTCCTCAGAATATGTGAGAACGGCAGTGGATCTTAGTTACTTCTGCTAAGATCATAGAAATCACAGGCAGATTCTTCTTCTAATGCTGTCTGTGATAAAACAGTACACTCCGGTACCATTTAAAAATAACAAACTTTTGATTGAAGTTAAAAAACTAACTATAAAACACCACTCTCCTCTTACTACCTCCGTCTTTGTTGAGAGTTGCAAGAGAATGACTGGATATGGCAGTGAGGGGAGGAGCTATATAGCAGCTCTGCTGTGGGTGATCCTCTTGCAACTTCCTGTTGGGAAGGAGAATATCCCACAAGTAATGGATGATCCGTGGACTGGATACACTTAACAAGAGAAATGTAAAGTTTTTTGTTTTTTTTAATTGCTCGCATTTGGCGGTGAAATGGTGGCATAAAATATACCAAAATGGGCCTAGATCAATACTTGGGGTTGTCTACTACACTACACTAAAGCTAAAAACATAATTTATGCTTACCTGATAAATTCCTTTCTTCTGTAGTGTGATCAGTCCACGGGTCATCATTACTTCTGGGATATTACTCCTCCCCAACAGGAAGTGCAAGAGGATTCACCCAGCAGAGCTGCATATAGCTCCTCCCCTCTACGTCACTCCCAGTCATTCGACCAAGGACCAACGAGAAAGGAGAAGCCAAGGGTGTAGTGGTGACTGGAGTATAACTTAAAAAATATTTACCTGCCTTAAAAACAGGGCGGGCCGTGGACTGATCACACTACAGAAGAAAGGAATTTATCAGATAAGCATAAATTATGTTTTCTTCTGTTAAGTGTGATCAGTCCACGGGTCATCATTACTTCTGGGATACCAATACCAAAGCAAAAGTACACAGATGACGGGAGGGATAGGCAGGCTCTTTATACAGAAGGAACCACTGCCTGAAGAACCTTTCTCCCAAAAATAGCCTCCGAGGAAGCAAAAGTGTCAAATTTGTAAAATTTGGAAAAAGTATGAAGCGAAGACCAAGTTGCAGCCTTGCAAATCTGCTCAACAGAGGCCTCATTCTTGAAGGCCCAAGTGGAAGCCACAGCTCTAGTAGAATGAGCTGTAATTCTTTCAGGAGGCTGCTGTCCAGCAGTCTCATAAGCTAAACGAATTATGCTACGAAGCCAAAAAGAAAGAGAGGTAGCAGAAGCCTTTTGACCTCTCCTCTGACCAGAGTAAACGACAAACAGAGAAGACGTTTGTCGAAATTCCTTAGTTGCCTGTAAGTAAAATTTTAGAGCACGGACTACGTCCAGGTTGTGCAGTAGCAAATAAACTTGCAACTTGGAATACAATTCTATTAGAATATTATTAAAAACGTACTGTGCCTTTAAGAAGCACAGAAGATTTATGACAGTTGAAAATTAATAAATTGAAACAGTTATAGCCTCAATCCTTGTAAACAACACAACTTTAGCAAAGGTTTGATCCCATTAGCAAAAGACAACTAATTCTGAAAGCAGAAAAAAATTACAGAATAAACGTTTTTTATCTCAGTCAACTATAATCTCACAGCTCTGCTGAGAGAAATTACCTCCCTCAAAACAAGTTTTGAAGACCCCTGAACTCTGTAGAGATGAACCGGATCATGCAGGAAATACAATGAGCTGCTGACTGAAATTTCTGATGCGTAGCAAAAGCGCCAAAAAACGGCCCCTCCCCCTCACACACAGCAGTGAGAGAGAACAGAAACTGTCAGAAAAAAGATCAAGCAACTGCCAAGTGGAAAAAACAGAATTTATGTTTACCTGATAAATTTCTTTCTCCAACGGTGTGTCCGGTCCACGGCGTCATCCTTACTTGTGGGATATTCTCTTCCCCAACAGGAAATGGCAAAGAGCCCAGCAAAGCTGGTCACATGATCCCTCCTAGGCTCCGCCTACCCCAGTCATTCGACCGACGTTAAGGAGGAATATTTGCATAGGAGAAACCATATGGTACCGTGGTGACTGTAGTTAAAGAAAATAAATTATCAGACCTGATTAAAAAACCAGGGCGGGCCGTGGACCGGACACACCGTTGGAGAAAGAAATTTATCAGGTAAACATAAATTCTGTTTTCTCCAACATCGGTGTGTCCGGTCCACGGCGTCATCCTTACTTGTGGGAACCAATACCAAAGCTTTAGGACACGGATGAAGGGAGGGAGCAAATCAGGTCACCTAAATGGAAGGCACCACGGCTTGCAAAACCTTTCTCCCAAAAATAGCCTCAGAAGAAGCAAAAGTATCAAACTTGTAAAATTTGGTAAAAGTGTGCAGTGAAGACCAAGTCGCTGCCCTACATATCTGATCAACAGAAGCCTCGTTCTTGAAGGCCCATGTGGAAGCCACAGCCCTAGTGGAATGAGCTGTGATTCTTTCGGGAGGCTGCCGTCCGGCAGTCTCGTAAGCCAATCTGATGATGCTTTTAATCCAAAAAGAGAGAGAGGTAGAAGTTGCTTTTTGACCTCTCCTTTTACCTGAATAAACAACAAACAAGGAAGATGTTTGTCTAAAATCCTTTGTAGCATCTAAATAGAATTTTAGAGCGCGAACAACATCCAAATTGTGCAACAAACGTTCCTTCTTTGAAACTGGTTTTGGACACAGAGAAGGTACGATAATCTCCTGGTTAATGTTTTTGTTAGAAACAACTTTTGGAAGAAAACCAGGTTTAGTACGTAAAACCACCTTATCTGCATGGAACACCAGATAAGGAGGAGAACACTGCAGAGCAGATAATTCTGAGACTCTTCTAGCAGAAGAAATCGCAACTAAAAACAAAACTTTCCAAGATAATAACTTAATATCAACGGAATGTAAGGGTTCAAACGGAACCCCCTGAAGAACTGAAAGAACTAAATTGAGACTCCAAGGAGGAGTCAAAGGTTTGTAAACAGGCTTGATTCTAACCAGAGCCTGAACAAAGGCTTGAACATCTGGCACAGCTGCCAGCTTTTTGTGAAGTAATACCGACAAGGCAGAAATCTGTCCCTTCAGGGAACTAGCAGATAATCCTTTTTCCAATCCTTCTTGAAGGAAGGATAGAATCCTAGGAATCTTAACCTTGTCCCAAGGGAATCCTTTAGATTCACACCAACAGATATATTTTTTCCAAATTTTGTGGTAAATCTTTCTAGTTACAGGCTTTCTGGCCTGAACAAGAGTATCGATAACAGAATCTGAGAATCCTCGCTTCGATAAAATCAAGCGTTCAATCTCCAAGCAGTCAGCTGGAGTGAAACCAGATTCGGATGTTCGAACGGACCCTGAATAAGAAGGTCTCGTCTCAAAGGTAGCTTCCAAGGTGGAGCCGATGACATATTCACCAGATCTGCATACCAAGTCCTGCGTGGCCACGCAGGAGCTATCAAGATCACCGACGCCCTCTCCTGATTGATCCTGGCTACCAGCCTGGGGATGAGAGGAAATGGCGGGAACACATAAGCTAGTTTGAAGGTCCAAGGTGCTACTAGTGCATCCACTAGAGCCGCCTTGGGATCCCTGGATCTGGCCCCGTAGCAAGGAACTTTGAAGTTCTGACGAGAGGCCATCAGATCCATGTCTGGAATGCCCCACAGGTGAGTGACTTGGGCAAAGATTTCCGGATGGAGTTCCCACTCCCCCGGATGCAATGTCTGACGACTCAGAAAATCCGCTTCCCAATTTTCCACTCCTGGGATGTGGATAGCAGACAGGTGGCAGGAGTGAGACTCCGCCCATAGAATGATTTTGGTCACTTCTTCCATCGCTAGGGAACTCCTTGTTCCCCCCTGATGGTTGATGTACGCAACAGTTGTCATGTTGTCTGATTGAAACCGTATGAACTTGGTCCTCGCTAGCCGAGGCCAGGCCTTGAGAGCATTGAATATCGCTCTCAGTTCCAGAATATTTATCGGTAGAAGAGATTCTTCCCGAGACCAAAGACCCTGAGCTTTCAGGGATCCCCAGACCGCGCCCCAGCCCATCAGACTGGCGTCGGTCGTGACAATGACCCACTCTGGTCTGCGGAACGTCATCCCTTGAGACAGATTGTCCAGGGACAGCCACCAACGGAGTGAGTCTCTGGTCCTCTGATTTACTTGTATCTTCGGAGACAAGTCTGTATAGTCCCCATTCCACTGACTGAGCATGCACAGTTGTAATGGTCTTAGATGAATGCGCGCAAAAGGAACTATGTCCATCGCCGCTACCATCAACCCGATCACTTCCATGCACTGAGCTATGGAAGGAAGAGGAACGGAATGAAGTATCCGACAAGAGTCTAGAAGTTTTGTTTTTCTGGCCTCTGTTAGAAAGATCCTCATTTCTAAAGAGTCTATAATTGTTCCCAAGAAGGGAACCCTTGTTGACGGGGATAGAGAACTCTTTTCCACGTTCACTTTCCAGCCGTGAGATCTGAGAAAGGCCAGGACAATGTCCGTGTGAGCCTTTGCTTGAGGAAGGGACGACGCTTGAATCAGAATGTCGTCCAGGTAAGGTACTACTGCAATGCCCCTTGGTCTTAGCACCGCTAGAAGGGAGCCTAGTACCTTTGTGAAAATCCTTGGAGCAGTGGCTAATCCGAAAGGAAGCGCCACGAACTGGTAATGTTTGTCCAGGAATGCAAACCTTAGGAACCGATGATGTTCCTTGTGGATAGGAATATGTAGATACGCATCCTTTAAATCCACCGTGGTCATGAATTGACCCTCCTGGATGGAAGGAAGAATAGTTCGAATGGTTTCCATCTTGAAAGATGGAACCTTGAGAAACTTGTTTAAGATCTTGAGATCTAAGATTGGTCTGAACGTTCCCTCTTTTTTGGGAACTATGAACAGATTGGAGTAGAACCCCATCCCTTGTTCTCTTAGTGGAACAGGATGAATCACTCCCATTTTTAACAGGTCTTCTACACAATGTAAGAACGCCTGTCTTTTTATGTGGTCTGAAGACAACTGAGACCTGTGGAACCTCCCCCTTGGGGGAAGTCCCTTGAATTCCAGAAGATAACCCTGGGAGACTATTTCTAGCGCCCAAGGATCCAGAACATCTCTTGCCCAAGCCTGAGCGAAGAGAGAGAGTCTGCCCCCCACCAGATCCGGTCCCGGATCGGGGGCCAATATTTCATGCTGTCTTGGTAGCAGTGGCAGGCTTCTTGGCCTGCTTTCCCTTGTTCCAGCCTTGCATTGGTCTCCAAGCTGGCTTGGCTTGAGAAGTATTACCCTCTTGCTTAGAGGACGTAGCACTTTGGGCTGGTCCGTTTTTACGAAAGGGACGAAAATTGGTCTATTTTTTGCCTTGAAAGGCCGATCCTGAGGAAGGGCGTGGCCCTTACCCCCAGTGATATCCGAGATAATCTCTTTCAAGTCAGGGCCAAACAGCGTTTTCCCCTTGAAAGGAATGTTTAGTAGCTTGTTCTTGGAAGACGCGTCAGCCGACCAAGATTTCAACCAAAGCGCTCTGCGCACCACAATAGCAAACCCAGAATTCTTAGCCGCTAACCTAGCCAATTGCAAAGTGGCGTCTAGGGTGAAAGAATTAGCCAATTTGAGAGCATTGATTCTGTCCATAATCTCCTCATAAGGAGGAGAATCACTATCGAGCGCCTTTATCAGTTCATCAAACCAGAAACATGCGGCTGTAGTGACAGGGACAATGCATGAAATTGGTTGTAGAAGGTAACCCTGCTGAACAAACATCTTTTTAAGCAAACCTTCTAATTTTTTATCCATAGGATCTTTGAAAGCACAACTATCCTCTATGGGTATAGTGGTGCGTTTGTTTAAAGTAGAAACCGCTCCCTCGACCTTGGGGACTGTCTGCCATAAGTCCTTTCTGGGGTCGACCATAGGAAACAATTTTTTAAATATGGGGGGAGGGACGAAAGGAATACCGGGCCTTTCCCATTCTTTATTAACAATGTCCGCCACCCGCTTGGGTATAGGAAAAGCTTCTGGGAGCTCCGGCACCTCTAGGAACTTGTCCATTTTACATAGTTTCTCTGGGATGACCAACTTTTCACAATCATCCAGAGTGGATAATACCTCCTTAAGCAGAATGCGGAGATGTTCCAACTTAAATTTAAATGCAATTACATCAGGTTCAGCCTGTTGAGAAATGTTCCCTGAATCAGTAATTTCTCCCTCAGACAAAACCTCCCTGGCCCCCTCAGATTGGGTTAGGGGCCCTTCAGAGATATTAATATCAGCGTCGTCATGCTCTTCAGTAACTAAAACAGAGCAGCCACGCTTACGCTGACAAGGGTTCATTTTGGCTAAAATGTTTTTGACAGAATTATCCATTACAGCCGTTAATTGTTGCATAGTAAGCAGTATTGGCGCGCTAGATGTACTAGGGGCCTCCTGAGTGGGCAAGACTCGTGTAGACGAAGGAGGGAATGATGCAGTACCATGCTTACTCCCCTCACTTGAGGAATCATCTTGGGCATCATTGTCATTATCACATAAATCACATTTATTTAAATGAACAGGAATTCTGGCTTCCCCACATTCAGAACACAGTCTATCTGGTAGTTCAGACATGTTAAACAGGCATAAACTTGATAAGAAAGTACAAAAAACGTTTTAAAATAAAACCGTTACTGTCACTTTAAATTTTAAACTGAACACACTTTATTACTGCAATTGCGAAAAAACATGAAGGAATTGTACAAAATTCACCAAATTTTCACCACAGTGTCTTAAAGCCTTAAAAGTATTGCACACCAAATTTGGAAGCTTTAACCCTTAAAATAACGGAACCGGAGCCGTTTTAACACTTTAACCCCTTTACAGTCCCTGGTATCTGCTTTGCTGAGACCCAACCAAGCCCAAAGGGGAATACGATACCAAATGACGCCTTCAGAAAGTCTTTTCTAAGTATCAGAGCTCCTCTCACATGCGACTGCATGCCATGCCTCTCAAAAACAAGTGCGCCACACCGGCGCGAAAATGAGGCTCTGCTTATGCTTTGGGAAAGCCCCAGAGAAATAAGGTGTCTAATACAGTGCCTGCCGATATTATAATATCAATAAACCCAGATAAAATGATTCCTCAAAGCTAAATATGTTTTAAAACTTAATCGATTTAGCCCAGAAAAAGTCTACAATCTTAATAAGCCCTTGTGAAGCCCTTATTTACCATCGTAATAAACATGGCTTACCGGATCCCATAGGGAAAAATGACAGCTTCCAGCATTACATCGTCTTGTTAGAATGTGTCATACCTCAAGCAGCAAGAGACTGCACACTGTTCCCCCAACTGAAGTTAATTGCTCTCAACAGTCCTGTGTGGAACAGCCATGGATTTTAGTTACGGTGCTAAAATCATTTTCCTCATACAAACAGAAATCTTCATCTCTTTTCTGTTTCTGAGTAAATAGTACATACCAGCACTATTTTAAAATAACAAACTCTTGATTGAATAATAAAAACTACAGTTAAACACTAAAAAACTCTAAGCCATCTCCGTGGAGATGTTGCCTGTACAACGGCAAAGAGAATGACTGGGGTAGGCGGAGCCTAGGAGGGATCATGTGACCAGCTTTGCTGGGCTCTTTGCCATTTCCTGTTGGGGAAGAGAATATCCCACAAGTAAGGATGACGCCGTGGACCGGACACACCTATGTTGGAGAAATAGTGCCCAAACATTTATTCACTCAGTACCTCAGCAAATGAAAACGATTTTACATTCCAGCAAAAACGTTAAACATAATTTCTTAGTTATTAAAAAGTTTTATGTATTTCTTACAGTGTAATTCCAGTGAAGTACCATTCCCCAGAATACTGAAGTGTAAAGTATACATACATGACATTATATCGGTATGGCAGGATTTTCTCATCAATTCCATTGTCAGAAAATAAAAGCTGCTACATACCTCTATGCAGATTCATCTGCCCGCTGTCCCCTGATCTGAAGTTTACCTCTCCTCAGATGGCCGAGAAACAGCAATATGATCTTAACTACTCCGGCTAAAATCATAGTAAAACTCTGGTAGATTCTTCTTCAAACTCTGCCAGAGAGGTAATAACACACTCCGGTGCTATTTTAAAATAACAAACTTTTGATTGAAGATATAAAACTAAGTATAATCACCATAGTCCTCTCACACATCCTATCTAGTCGTTGGGTGCAAGAGAATGACTGGGAGTGACGTAGAGGGGAGGAGCTATATGCAGCTCTGCTGGGTGAATCCTCTTGCACTTCCTGTTGGGGAGGAGTAATATCCCAGAAGTAATGATGACCCGTGGACTGATCACACTTAACAGAAGAAATTAACCCTACAAGCTACCTAATTAATCCCTTCACTGCTGGGCATAAAACACGTGTGGTGCGCAGCGTTATTTAGCGGCCTTCTAATGACCAAAAAGTAACCCCAAAGCCATATAAGTCTGCTATTTCTGAAAAAAGGGGATCCCAGAGAAGCATTTACAACCATTTGTGCCATAATTGCAGAAGCTGTTTGTAAATAATTTCAGTGGGAAACCTAAAGTTTGTGAAACAATTTGTGAAAAAGTGAACTTTTTTTTTTTATTTGATCGCATTTGGCGGTGAAATGGTGGCATGAAATATACCAAAATGGGCCTAGATCAATACTTTGGGATGTCTTCTAAAAAAAAATATATACATGTCAAGGGATATTCAGGTATGCCTGACAGATATCAGGGTTCCAATGTAACTAGGGCTAATTTTGAAAAATAGTGGTTTGGAAATAGCAAAGTGCTACTTGTATTTATGGCCCTATAACTTGCAAAAACAGCAAAGAACATGTAAACATTGGGTATTTCTAAACTCAGGACAAAATTTAGAAACTATTTAGCATGGGTGTTTTTTGGCGATTGTAGATGTGTAACATTTTGGGGGTCAAAGTTAGAAAAAGTGTGTTTTTTTCAATTTTTTCCTCATATTTTATATTTTTTATAGTACATTATAAGATATGATGAAAATAATGGTATCTTTAGAAAGTCCATTTAATGGCGAGAAAAACTGTATATAATATGTGTGGGTACAGTAAATGAGTAAGAGGAAAATTACAGCTAAACACAAACACAGCAGAAATGTAAAAAACAGAATTTATGTTTACCTGATAAATTACTTTCTCCAACGGTGTGTCCGGTCCACGGCGTCATCCTTACTTGTGGGATATTCTCTTCCCCAACAGGAAATGGCAAAGAGCCCAGCAAAGCTGGTCACATGATCCCTCCTAGGCTCCGCCTACCCCAGTCATTCGACCGACGTTAAGGAGGAATATTTGCATAGGAGAAACCATATGGTACCGTGGTGACTGTAGTTAAAGAAAATAAATTATCAGACCTGATTAAAAAAACCAGGGCGGGCCGTGGACCGGACACACCGTTGGAGAAAGTAATTTATCAGGTAAACATAAATTCTGTTTTCTCCAACATAGGTGTGTCCGGTCCACGGCGTCATCCTTACTTGTGGGAACCAATACCAAAGCTTTAGGACACGGATGAAGGGAGGGAGCAAATCAGGTCACCTAAATGGAAGGCACCACGGCTTGCAAAACCTTTCTCCCAAAAATAGCCTCAGAAGAAGCAAAAGTATCAAACTTGTAAAATTTGGTAAAAGTGTGCAGTGAAGACCAAGTCGCTGCCCTACATATCTGATCAACAGAAGCCTCGTTCTTGAAGGCCCATGTGGAAGCCACAGCCCTAGTGGAATGAGCTGTGATTCTTTCGGGAGGCTGCCGTCCGGCAGTCTCGTAAGCCAATCTGATGATGCTTTTAATCCAAAAAGAGAGAGAGGTAGAAGTTGCTTTTTGACCTCTCCTTTTACCAGAATAAACAACAAACAAGGAAGATGTTTGTCTAAAATCCTTTGTAGCATCTAAATAGAATTTTAGAGCGCGAACAACATCCAAATTGTGCAACAAACGTTCCTTCTTTGAAACTGGTTTCGGACACAGAGAAGGTACGATAATCTCCTGGTTAATGTTTTTGTTAGAAACAACTTTTGGAAGAAAACCAGGTTTAGTACGTAAAACCACCTTATCTGCATGGAACACCAGATAAGGAGGAGAACACTGCAGAGCAGATAATTCTGAAACTCTTCTAGCAGAAGAAATTGCAACTAAAAACAAAACTTTCCAAGATAATAACTTAATATCAATGGAATGCAAGGGTTCAAACGGAACCCCCTGAAGAACTGAAAGAACTAAATTGAGACTCCAAGGAGGAGTCAAAGGTTTGTAAACAGGCTTAATTCTAACCAGAGCCTGAACAAAGGCTTGAACCTCTGGCACAGCAGCCAGTCTTTTGTGAAGTAACACCGACAAGGCAGAAATCTGTCCCTTCAGGGAACTTGCAGATAATCCTTTTTCCAATCCTTCTTGAAGGAAGGATAGAATCCTAGGAATCTTAACCTTGTCCCAAGAGAATCCTTTAGATTCACACCAACAGATATATTTTTTCCAAATTTTGTGGTAAATCTTTCTAGTTACAGGCTTTCTGGCCTGAACAAGAGTATCAATAACAGAATCTGAGAACCCTCGCTTCGATAAAATCAAGCGTTCAATCTCCAAGCAGTCAGCTGGAGTGAAACCAGATTCGGATGTTCGAACGGACCCTGAACAAGAAGGTCTCGTCTCAAAGGTAGCTTCCAAGGTGGAGCCGATGACATATTCACCAGATCTGCATACCAAGTCCTGCGTGGCCACGCAGGAGCTATCAAGATCACCGACGCCCTCTCCTGATTGATCCTGGCTACCAGCCTGGGGATGAGAGGAAACGGCGGGAACACATAAGCTAGTTTAAAGGTCCAAGGTGCTACTAGTGCATCCACTAGAGCCGCCTTGGGATCCCTGGATCTGGACCCGTAGCAAGGAACTTTGAAGTTCTGACGAGAGGCCATCAGATCCATGTCTGGAATGCCCCACAGCTGAGTGACTTGGGCAAAGATTTCCGGATGGAGTTCCCACTCCCCCGGATGCAATGTCTGACGACTCAGAAAATCCGCTTCCCAATTTTCCACTCCTGGGATGTGGATAGCAGACAGGTGGCAGGAGTGAGACTCCGCCCATAGCGATGGAAGAAGTGACCAAAATCATTCTAAGGAACTCCTTGTTCCCCCCTGATGGTTGATGTACGCAACAGTTGTCATGTTGTCTGATTGAAACCGTATGAACTTGGCCCTCGCTAGCTGAGGCCAAGCCTTGAGAGCATTGAATATCGCTCTCAGTTCCAGAATATTTATCGGTAGAAGAGATTCTTCCCGAGACCAAAGACCCTGAGCTTTCAGGGATCCCCAGACCGCGCCCCAGCCCATCAGACTGGCGTCGGTCGTGACAATGACCCACTCTGGTCTGCGGAATGTCATCCCTTGTGACAGGTTGTCCAGGGACAGCCACCAACGGAGTGAGTCTCTGGTCCTCTGATTTACTTGTATCTTCGGAGACAAGTCTGTATAGTCCCCATTCCACTGACTGAGCATGCACAGTTGTAATGGTCTTAGATGAATGCGCGCAAAAGGAACTATGTCCATTGCCGCTACCATCAACCCGATCACTTCCATGCACTGAGCTATGGAAGGAAGAGGAACGGAATGAAGTATCCGACAAGAGTCTAGAAGCTTTGTTTTTCTGGCCTCTGTCAGAAAAATCCTCATTTCTAAGGAGTCTATTATTGTTCCCCAGAAGGGAACCCTTGTTGACGGGGATAGAGAACTCTTTTCCACGTTCACTTTCCACCTGTGAGATCTGAGAAAGGCCAGGACAATGTCCGTGTGAGCCTTTGCTTGAGGAAGGGACGACGCTTGAATCAGAATGTCGTCCAAGTAAGGTACTACAGCAATGCCCCTTGGTCTTAGCACAGCTAGAAGGGACCCTAGTACCTTTGTGAAAATCCTTGGAGCAGTGGCTAATCCGAAAGGAAGCGCCACGAACTGGTAATGTTTGTCCAGGAATGCGAACCTTAGGAACCGATGATGTTCCTTGTGGATAGGAATATGTAGATACGCATCCTTTAAATCCACCGTGGTCATGAATTGACCTTCCTGGATGGAAGGAAGAATAGTTCGAATGGTTTCCATCTTGAACGATGGAACCTTGAGAAACTTGTTTAAGATCTTGAGATCTAAGATTGGTCTGAACGTTCCCTCTTTTTTGGGAACTATGAACAGATTGGAGTAGAACCCCATCCCTTGTTCTCTTAATGGAACAGGATGAATCACTCCCATTTTTAACAGGTCTTCTACACAATGTAAGAATGCCTGTCTTTTTATGTGGTCTGAAGACAACTGAGACCTGTGGAACCTCCCCCTTGGGGGAAGTCCCTTGAATTCCAGAAGATAACCTTGGGAGACTATTTCTAGCGCCCAAGGATCCAGAACATCTCTTGCCCAAGCCTGAGCGAAGAGAGAGAGTCTGCCCCCCACCAGATCCGGTCCCGGATCGGGGGCCAACAATTCATGCTGTCTTGGTAGCAGTGGCAGGTTTCTTGGCCTGCTTTCCCTTGTTCCAGCCTTGCATTGGTCTCCAAGCTGGCTTGGCTTGAGAAGTATTACCCTCTTGCTTAGAGGACGTAGCACCTTGGCTGTCCATAATCTCCTCCAAAGGAGGAGAATCACTATCGACCGCTCTTATCAGATCATCGAACCAGAAACATGCGGCTGTAGCGACAGGGACAATGCATGAAATTGGTTGTAGAAGGTAACCTTGCTGAACAAACATCTTTTTAAGCAAACCTTCTAATTTTTTATCCATAGGATCTTGAAAGCACAACTATCCTCTATGGGTATAGTGGTGCGTTTGTTTAAAGTGGAAACCGCTCCCTCGACCTTGGGGACTGTCTGCCATAAGTCCTTTCTGGGGTCGACCATAGGAAACAATTTTTTAAATATGGGGGGAGGGACGAAAGGAATACCGGGCCTTTCCCATTCTTTATTAACAATGTCCGCCACCCGCTTGGGTATAGGAAAAGCTTCTGGGAGCCCCGGCACCTCTAGGAACTTGTCCATTTTACAAAGTTTCTCTGGGATGACCAACTTGTCACAATCATCCAGAGTGGATAATACCTCCTTAAGCAGAATGCGGAGATGTTCCAACTTAAATTTAAATGCAATCACATCAGGTTCAGCCTGTTGAGAAATGTTCCCTGAATCAGTAATTTCTCCCTCAGACAAAACCTCCCTGGCCCCATCAGACTGGGTTAGGGGCCCTTCAGAAATATTATTATCAGCGTCGTCATGCTCTTCAGTATCTAAAACAGAGCAGCCGCGCTTACGCTGATAAGTGTTCATTTTGGCTAAAATGTTTTTGACAGAATTATCCATTACAGCCGTTAATTGTTGCATAGTAAGGAGTATTGGCGCGCTAGATGTACTAGGGGCCTCCTGAGTGGGCAAGACTCGTGTAGACGAAGGAGGGAATGATGCAGTACCATGCTTACTCCCCTCACTTGAGGAATCATCTTGGGCATCATTATCATTATCACATAAATCACATTTATTTAAATGAATAGGCATTCTGGCTTCCCCACATTCAGAACACAGTCTATCTGGTAGTTCAGACATGTTAAACAGGCATAAACTTGATAACAAAGTACAAAAAACGTTTTAAAATAAAACCGTTACTGTCACTTTAAATTTTAAACTGAACACACTTTATTACTGCAATTGCGAAAAAACATGAAGGAATTGTTCAAAATTCACCAAATTTTCACCACAGTGTCTTAAAGCCTTAAAAGTATTGCACACCAGATTTGGAAGCTTTAACCCTTAAAATAACGGAACCGGAGCCGTTTTGAACTTTAACCCCTTTACAGTCCCTGGTATCTGCTTTGCTGAGACCCAACCAAGCCCAAAGGGGAATACGATACCAAATGACGCCTTCAGAAAGTCTTTTCTAAGTATCAGAGCTCCTCTCACATGCGACTGCATGCCATGCCTCTCAAAAACAAGTGCGCCACACCGGCGCGAAAATGAGGCTCTGCTTATGCTTTGGGAAAGCCCTTAAGAATAAGGTGTCTAAAACAGTGCCTGCCGATATTATTATATCAAAATACCCAGATAAAATGATTCCTCAAGGCTAAATATGTGTTAATAATGTTAAACACTAAAAAACTCTAAGCCATCTCCGTGGAGATGTTGCCTGAACAACGGCAAAGAGAATGACTGGGGTAGGCGGAGCCTAGGAGGGATCATGTGACCAGCTTTGCTGGGCTCTTTGCCATTTCCTGTTGGGGAAGAGAATATCCCACAAGTAAGGATGACGCCGTGGACCGGACACACCTATGTTGGAGAAATAGACTTTGTCCTTAAGGGTAAGAAAATTGAAAAATGGGCTGGTCATTAAGGGGTTAAAAGCATATTATTAAGGTTACTCACCACCTCCCTTTCACATAATCTATATGCAAAACAAGTTTCACAGTAAATGCAGCATATTTCTAACAATTCCTCGTCTATCTTTTTTACACTACCAAGCAACTCTCCTCCAGATCCCTGCAGTGTAATCTAGGTTCTATAATGGCAGCACCCATGATTAGAGGGATTTGCATGAAATGTATTTAGTGTCCATTTAAATAGGATGTTGAAATGTCTTGAGCCATGTGTGTCATGTCATGCTGTCATCAAATTATTCTGTATCTAACAATCTACCATCTTCACACATTTGTTTAGGTATTTGTGACTTGCTTTTGTTTAGTATATTCAGGAATACAGTCATGCCATGCTGTGCGTATTCCTGCCAAACACCTTATGTGCTGGAAGGATATGTAGATTTTGTATATAAGTATTTATAGATAATATAAAACGTAAAAAAGTACTAGTTAGGGTTCAGTCTATGGCACCTCCTCTAGTCACCATACCTGTCATTGTGCTCTTCTTCCACCATTGATATCGCTCCCACGATAGACACCTTATGTAACAGTACCATATAAACCTATTCATAAACCATTTTCCTGTCAAGTAGAAAACAAGCAGATTTTTGGTAGCTGATTTTTATTTGTATTACAAACAGTAAAACGTGAATATAATTATTTTATGATTTATAACAATTTGATGCAAGTCTTTGTTTAGCAGAACAGAAGTCACTTGTGCCTTTTACCACAGGTTGGTTAAGAAACCTCTGATTTGGTGCTTTCAGTCTGCGTAGAGTCTGTCTGAAGCTTTTTCTTGTGCTCACGTAGTTCTTTGTCAGACAATGGTCGTAACACACAAACTGCTGCCCTTCCTTCTTTAATGAGTTTTGGCTTAAATACGCAAGTAGCTTGCTCTGACAATGATTCGGCAATTTGGTTCAAAACGTCCTAGGATAAATAAACAGGGAAAATATTTAAAACTATTTTCAGGGGACCTAAAAAAACAAAACAAAAAAAAACAAAAAACTTGCATGTTGTCCTGTATCAGACTTGTTTATTCAATTATAATACACGGGTGACCTGAAATAGGGGATAGGGGCTCTTTTGAAGCCACTGCCACGTACAGTTAGTGCATTAGGCAGGTCATGACAGGTGTATAAGACCTCACATTGGAAAGAGGTCTCATACTCCCCCGTTTCATGAGGCTCTAAAAGCTCCTCCTCAAACACTGCAGATGTGTGTAATTGGGGTAGGTAATTACCACTATCACAGTATTCACATGACAATTACCAATGAGTGTAACCCCTCTTTTAGAAGAGAGAAATTCCCAGTTTCACATAAGGAGCCTTGTACCCATCTAATTAAGTCTGTGTGTAAAGTTGTTTATTCTTGTGCTGCAAAAAATAGGTAAGCTTAATCTTCTAAATGTTTCCCTCACACAACTACAGAAAGATAGAAAAAGTGAATATTGTGAAGAGAAAGCGCTAAAACCTATAATAAATGGAGAAAATGCAAATATCGGTATGTACCGCTTTAATGAGTAAAATATAACAAGTTGTTTAAGAAAATGTATACGATTAAAGTTGCTCATTTAAAGCAATTATCTAAAATCAAACTTAGTAAAATAAAATTCTACAAGGTTTGCCTACCTGTTTCACAATGTTCTGAGATGTCTGTTTATAATATGAAATAACTGACAATGAGCACGGTTGTGCTGTGTAAAATCTAACTTAAACCTGAAGTATTGTGCAATAAAGGCTTAGATGCAATGAAGACTTAGCGATATACCCTCTCCTCTCCTGGTCGTATCCTATATAATAAAAGGCCAAGTGTGTTTGTCCGAAGCTGTCAGGGGCAGTAGAGACTGCGCGTGAGGACAAACACACCTGTCCTTCCAACTAACCTCCTGGCGTTGTGTGGTGGAGTGGGCGTGACTGGGTGGGTGTGACGTGGGCGGGGCCGGGCGTGACACGGGCGGGGCCGAGCCAGATGCCGGGAGACAGAGAGCTCTAATGGGGGATGGAGGGATGGAGAGAGGGAGGAGAGAGGGAGCAGAAAAGGCAGGGTGGATAGAGACAGCAAAAGAGAGGGGGAGAGAGAGAGAGAGAGAGACAGCAAAAGAGAGGGGGAGAGAGAGAGAGAGACAGCAAAAGAGAGGGGGGAGAGAGACAGCAAAAGAGAGGGGGGAGAGAGACAGCAAAAGAGAGGGGGGAGAGAGACAGCAAAAGAGAGGGGGGAGAGAGAGAGCAAAAGAGAGGGGGGAGAGAGACAGCAAAAGAGAGGGGGGAGAGAGACAGCAAAAGAGAGGGGGGAGAGAGACAGCAAAAGAGAGGGGGGAGAGAGACAGCAAAAGAGAGGGGGGAGAGAGACAGCAAAAGAGAGGGGGGAGAGAGACAGCAAAAGAGAAGGGGGAGAGAGACAGCAAAAGAGAAGGGGGAGAGAGACAGCAAAAGAGAGGGGGGAGAGAGACAGCAAAAGAGAGGGGGGAGAGAGACAGCAAAAGAGAGGGGGGAGAGAGACAGCAAAAGAGAGGGGCGAGAGAGACAGCAAGAGAGAGGGGGGAGAGAGACAGCAAAAGAGAGGGGGGGAGAGAGACAGCAAAAGAGAGGGGGGGGGAGAGAGACAGCAAAAGAGAGGGGGGAGAGAGACAGCAAAAGAGAGGGGGGAGAGAGACAGCAAAAGAGAGAGGGGAGAGAGCGCAAAAGAGTGGGGGGAGAGAGCGCAAAAGAGAGGGGGGGGGGAGGGAGCACAAAAGAGAGGGGGGATAGAGAGAGAGCAAGGGGTGGGACCGCTGTACAGCAAAAAATGGCCCGTGTACACGGGCTTTAGGACTAGTCTCATATAAAGGGGAACACAAAATGTCCAATTGGAACTTTAAACCTATGCTTTATGCCATGGCTCTTCAGACTTTTTTCCCCCCAAGACCCAGTACGATGATACTACATAGCTTTGCACACCTATTTTTATGCTTGGTCTGAAAATGTTTGAAGTAATATAGTACAAGATAGCTGCAATTTTTGTGACTAAAATGTGTGCATACTTTTTTTTTTGATTGTAGTCAAATTTGAAAGTGTTGTAAAAGGTAATAACACACACACATAGAACACACACACAAGATGCAACCTAGTAAACATTGTAATGCGACCCAGCAATGATTTCCGACCCGTTTGAAGAACCCTGCGCCCATCTTGTATATCATGTAGAGCAGAGTTCTTCAAACATTTTTCCCCAGGACCCAGTGCCATGATACCACATACCTTTGCAACCATATTTTAATGCTCGGACTGAAAAAATTTTAAGTAATATACAAGATAGCTGCTATTTTCAGCAGTGACTAAAATGTGTGCATACTTTATTTCTGATTGTAGTCAAATTTGAAAAGTTGCAAAAGGAAATAACACACACACTCTCTCATACAACACACACCACATACACTCAAAACACGCGCACACATACACCCTTATTTAACATACAACCCACACAAGTCACGACCCAGTAAACATGGTGTTGCAACCCAGTAAAGGGTCCCAACACCGAGGTTTGACAAACCCTGCTTTATGCCACCAATGGTATAAATATTGGAAGACAGGAAGCAGTGATCAGCTTGACAAAGGCTGCTGCTGACAGCTGAAACACGTAGCATGAACACTGCACAGATTACCAATTCACTGCTTTTGCCTCACATAGCATCCATAGAACCATAGAGCCAGTGGACCACATTAGGAAACTATCCAGCGGCAAGGAGGCAGACGCTGAAAGCAGTCAGCGGTGAGTCACTAGTGCAGGCTCCAAGATCGGTCTACAAGGATTAACATGGCAAATAGTAGGGGACTTTGAATTTTACTCTGAACTTTACTTTGATTCCGACTTCAAAACATTAATCTGAACAATACAGATCCTGTGTGGATTTCTTCTACCAGGGTTGCAATAAGGAAAAATACAAAGACTTGGTTTAATAAGGAGAGGGTATATCACTAAAGCCTTCATTGCACAATACTTCAGATTGAAGTTGGATTTTACACAGCACAACAGTGCTCATCGTCAGTTATTTCATAATTTAAACAAAGACATCCCACGACATTGTAAAACAGGTTGGCCAACCTTGTAGAATATTATTTTACCAAGTTTGATTTTAGATCATTGCTTTAAATTAGAAATGTTATTATATATTTCTTATATTTTACTCATTAAAGCGATACATACCAATATTTACATTTTCTCCATTTAGTGCTTTCTCTTCACAATATTCATGTTTTCTACCCATTTAATGAAGTCAGACAGGTGGTCTGTAAAGGCCCCCCTCCCTTACCACTAGAAATTACCTAGTTTCTAGTGAGGCATATGATCATATTTTAGAAGTGACACCAAGATGAAGAAGAATTCATTACCTAAGCTTGTTCATCTCTTAAACCATATTGAAACCTATCAATAAATCAATGTAGTCACACTCAAGTTAGGACTACGTCAATACCTGCGAGTAGATGGTCTGTTATACGTCTGGGGGGGTGAGAACCCCCACTGATACATAAATCCCTTCAGATACTAATTCAGTTTAGAGAATGCAGTCTGAATTTGAAACATCTCTAAGAGGTATAGGCATGACCTGAAATATTGTGCAAAAGCAGGGCGGATCCACTTCAAGTGTGAAGAAACATATCAGTTAGTATAAATCTGTTTTTCTCTCTCGTTCTCAGAGTCATAAGAGCAATGATGAGTCAATACCAAAGTTAGATCATAGTCGGTGGTAAAACTGCTGCCTACATCAGAGTTAGTACTATCTGAAGCACCTTTCTACAAAATGCTGCTTGTGCTGATTGTCAACACACAATTGCATATTTTTGCTATATCTAAGGACATGCGGCCATCTTGGAGAACTGTTCCTCTAATGGTTTATAAATCAGAGCAAATTTGCTAAAGAAACTTTATGCAAGTTTTTGCACCAGAATGGAAGACAAAAAAGAAATCATACTTCACAATTTATTTTGTAGCACTCCAAATGAATGCATCAAATAGGTAATAGCTATGTTAAAATATTCCATGGATTTCACTGGAGGGCACTTTTTGTCTATAGAACATACGTACATACAACTGTCTCTCTGTCTATGGAATTACCTTTATCCATTTATCTGTGCATAATGCATATGTACATATTTTTAAAGAAAACAGAATTTATGCTTACCTGATAAATTACTTTCTCCAACGGTGTGTCCGGTCCACGGCGTCATCCTTACTTGTGGGATATTCTCTTCCCCAACAGGAAATGGCAAAGAGCCCAGCAAAGCTGGTCACATGATCCCTCCTAGGCTCCGCCTACCCCAGTCATTCGACCGACGTACAGGAGGAAATATGCATAGGAGAAACCATATGATACCGTGGTGACTGTAGTTAGAGAAAATAATTCATCAGACCTGATTAAAAAAACCAGGGCGGGCCGTGGACCGGACACACCGTTGGAGAAAGTAATTTATCAGGTAAGCATAAATTCTGTTTTCTCCAACATAGGTGTGTCCGGTCCACGGCGTCATCCTTACTTGTGGGAACCAATACCAAAGCTTTAGGACACGGATGAAGGGAGGGAGCAAATCAGGTCACCTAAATGGAAGGCACCACAGCTTGCAAAACCTTTCTCCCAAAAATAGCCTCCGAAGAAGCAAAAGTATCAAATTTGTAAAATTTGGCAAAAGTGTGCAGTGAAGACCAAGTCGCTGCCTTACATATCTGGTCAACAGAAGCCTCGTTCTTGAAGGCCCATGTGGAAGCCACAGCCCTAGTGGAGTGAGCTGTGATTCTTTCAGGAGGCTGCCGTCCGGCAGTCTCATAAGCCAATCGGATAATGCTTTTAAGCCAAAAAGAAAGAGAGGTAGAAGTTGCTTTTTGACCTCTCCTTTTACCAGAATAAACAACAAACAAAGAAGATGTTTGTCTGAAATCTTTAGTAGCCTCTACGTCCAAATTGTGTAACAAACGTTCCTTCTTTGAAACTGGATTCGGACACAAAGAAGGTACAACTATCTCCTGGTTAATATTTTTGTTGGAAACAACTTTCGGAAGAAAACCAGGCTTAGTACGCAAAACCACCTTATCTGCATGGAACACCAGATAGGGCGGAGAACACTGCAGAGCAGATAACTCTGAAACTCTTCTAGCAGAAGAAATTGCAACCAAAAACAAAACTTTCTAAGATAATAACTTAATATCTACGGAATGTAAGGGTTCAAACGGAACCCCTTGAAGAACTGAAAGAACTAGATTTAGACTCCAGGGAGGAGTCAAAGGTCTGTAAACAGGCTTGATTCTAACCAGAGCCTGAACAAACGCTTGAACGTCTGGCACAGCTGCCAGCCTTTTGTGAAGTAAAACAGATAAAGCAGAGATATGTCCCTTCAGAGAACTTGCAGATAATCCTTTCTCCAAACCTTCTTGTAGAAAGGATAGAATCTTAGGAATTTTTATCTTGTTCCATGGGAATCCTTTAGATTCACACCAACAGATATATTTTTTCCATATTTTATGGTAAATTTTTCTAGTTACAGGCTTTCTAGTCTGAATCAGAGTATCTATTACAGAATCTGAAAACCCACGCTTTGATAAAATCAAGCATTCAATCTCCAAGCCGTCAGTTGGAGGGAAACCAGATTCGGATGTTCGAATGGACCCTGAACAAGAAGGTCCTGTCTCAAAGGTAGCTTCCATGGTGGAGCCGATGACATATTCACCAGGTCTGCATACCAAGTCCTGCGTGGCCACGCAGGAGCTATCAAGATCACCGAAGCCCTCTCCTGATTGATCCTGGCTACCAGCCTGGGAATGAGAGGAAACGGTGGGAATACATAAGCTAGGTTGAAGGTCCAAGGTGCTACTAGTGCATCTACTAGAGTCGCCTTGGGATCCCTGGATCTGGACCCGTAGCAAGGAACCTTGAAGTTCTGACGAGAGGCCATCAGATCCATGTCTGGAATGCCCCATAATTGAGTTATTTGGGCAAAGATTTCCGGATGGAGTTCCCACTCCCCCGGATGGAATGTCTGACGACTCAGAAAATCCGCTTCCCAATTTTCCACTCCTGGGATGTGGATTGCAGACAAGTGGCAGGAGTGATCCTCCGCCCATTGAATTATCTTGGTCACTTCCTCCATCGCCAGGGAACTCCTTGTTCCCCCCTGATGGTTGATATATGCAACAGTCGTCATGTTGTCTGATTGAAACCTTATGAATTTGGCCTTTGCTAGTTGAGGCCAAGCTTTGAGAGCATTGAATATCGCTCTCAGTTCCAGAATGTTTATCGGGAGAAGAGATTCTTCCCGAGACCATAGACCCTGAGCTTTCAGGGGTTCCCAGACCGCGCCCCAGCCCACCAGACTGGCGTCGGTCGTGACAATGACCCACTCTGGTCAGCGGAAGCTCATTCCCTGTGACAGGTTGTCCAGGATCAGCCACCAACGGAGTGAATCTCTGGTCTTTTGATCTACTTGAATCATCGGAGACAAGTCTGTATAATCCCCATTCCACTGTCTGAGCATGCACAGTTGTAATGGTCTTAGATGAATTCGTGCAAAAGGAACTATGTCCATTGCTGCAACCATCAATCCTATTACTTCCATGCACTGCGCTATGGAAGGACGAAGAACAGAATGAAGTACTTGACAAGAGCTTAGAATTTTTGATTTTCTGACCTCTGTCAGAAAAATCCTCATTTCTAAGGAATCTATTATTGTTCCCAAGAAGGGAACTCTTGTTGACGGGGACAGAGAACTTTTTTCTTTGTTCACTTTCCATCCGTGAGATCTGAGAAAGGCTAGGACGATGTCCGTATGAGCCTTTGCTTTTGACAGAGACGACGCTTGAATCAGGATGTCGTCCAAGTAAGGTACTACTGCAATGCCCCTTGGTCTTAGAACCGCTAGAAGGGACCCTAGTACCTTTGTGAAAATTCTCGGAGCAGTGGCTAATCCGAATGGAAGTGCCACAAACTGGTAATGCTTGTCCAGAAAAGCGAACCTTAGGAACTGATGATGTTCCTTGTGGATAGGAATATGTAGGTACGCATCCTTTAAATCCACCGTGGTCATAAACTGACCTTCCTGGATGGTGGGAAGGATCGTTCGAATGGTTTCCATTTTGAACGATGGAACCCTGAGAAATTTGTTTAGGATCTTGAGATCTAAAATTGGTCTGAATGTTCCCTCTTTTTTGGGAACTATGAACAGGTTGGAGTAAAACCCCATCCCTTGTTCTCCTATTGGAACTGGATGAATTACTCCCATCTTTAACAGGTCTTCTACACAATGTAAGAATGCCTGTCTTTTTATTTGGTTTGAAGATAATTGAGACCTGTGGAACCTTCCCCTTGGGGGTAGTTCCTTGAATTCTAGGAGATAACCTTGAGAAACTATTTCTAGTGCCCAAGGATCCTGAACATCTCTTGCCCAAGCCTGAGCAAAGAGAGAAAGTCTGCCCCCCACCAGATCCGGTCCCGGATCGGGGGCCATCCCTTCATGCTGTTTTGGTAGCAGTGGCAGGCTTCTTGGCCTGCTTACCCTTGTTCCAGCCTTGCATCGGTCTCCAGGCTGGTTTGGGTTGTGAAGTATTACCCTCTTGCTTAGAGGATGTAGAATTAGAGGCTGGTCCGTTTCTGCGAAAGGGACGAAAATTAGGCTTATTTTTAGCCTTAAAAGACCTATCCTGAGGGAGGGCGTGGCCCTTTCCCCCGGTGATGTCTGAAATAATCTCTTTCAAATCAGGACCAAACAGTGTTTTACCCTTGAAAGGGATGTTAAGCAATTTTGTCTTGGAAGACACATCCGCTGACCAAGACTTTAGCCAAAGCGCTCTGCGCGCCACGATAGCAAACCCTGAATTTTTCGCCGCTAATCTAGCTAATTGCAAAGCGGCATCTAAAATAAAAGAGTTAGCCAATTTAAGTGCTTGAACTCTGTCCATAACCTCCTCATACGAAGATTCTTTATTGAGCGACTTTTCTAGTTCTTCGAACCAGAAACACGCTGCCGTAGTGACAGGAACAATGCATGAAATTGGTTGTAGAAGGTAACCTTGCTGAACAAACATCTTTTTAAGCAAACCCTCTAATTTTTTATCCATAGGATCTTTGAAAGCACAACTATCTTCTATAGGAATAGTAGTGCGTTTGTTTAGAGTAGAAACCGCCCCCTCGACCTTGGGGACTGTCTGCCATAAGTCCTTTCTGGGGTCGACTATAGGAAATAATTTTTTAAATATAGGGGGAGGAACAAAAGGTATGCCGGGCCTTTCCCACTCCTTATTTACTATGTCCGCCACCCGCTTGGGTATAGGAAAAGCATCGGGGGGCACCGGAACCTCTAGGAACTTGTCCATCTTACATAATTTCTCTGGAATGACCAAATTGTCACAATCATCCAGAGTAGATAATACCTCCTTAAGCAGTGCGCGGAGATGTTCTAATTTAAATTTAAATGTTACAACATCAGGTTCAGCTTGTTGAGAAATTTTTCCTGAATCTGAAATTTCTCCCTCAGACAAAACCTCCCTCCTGGCCCCTTCAGATTGGTGTGAGGGTATGTCAGAACAGTTATCATCAGCGTCCTCTTGCTCTTCAGTGTTTAAAACAGAGCAATCGCGCTTTCTCTGATAAGTAGGCATTTTGGATAAAATGTTTGCAATAGAATTATCCATTACAGCCGTTAATTGTTGCATGGTAATAAGTATTGGCGCACTAGATGTACTAGGGGCCTCTTGTGTGGGCAAAACTGGTGTAGACACAGAAGGGGATGATGCAGTATCATGCTTACTCCCCTCATTTGAGGAATCATCTTGGGCAATATCATTATCTGTGGCATCATTGTCCCTACTTTGTTTGGACACTATGGCACAATCATCACATAAATTTAAATGGGGAGAAACCTTGGTTTTCATACATATAGAACATCGCTTTAAACACCAAAAAACTCTTAACCATCTCCGTGGAGATGTTGCCTGTGCAACGGCAAAGAGAATGACTGGGGTAGGCGGAGCCTAGGAGGGATCATGTGACCAGCTTTGCTGGGCTCTTTGCCATTTCCTGTTGGGGAAGAGAATATCCCACAAGTAAGGATGACGCCGTGGACTGGACACACCTATGTTGGAGAAAGAGTCCCCCCCTAAACTCACATTTCTGAAAACTGCCTCTATAAAAATAAGAAAAAATGAAACAATTTCAAAGACATTACTGACAAAGGATTTGTACAGATTGCAGAGGATTGCAAAAATAAAGAGAAAATTGCTATTCCCCGATTTCTATATTTATATGGTACAGAATTATTGTGCTCATAAATAAATCACATACTTTCATTCCAATCTATTTATTGTGTTGGAAATTCCCTCAAACAAGCACACATGCAAGATAAAAATACTTAAATAGACAGTCAACCTAAAAAATGTTCCAACTTATTTAGATAATGTTTGCCACGATTAGTACTGAAAACATTATCCCAATGTGGATAGATATGTAGTGTGAAAGCAAAAATAGTTACTAGTTCATCTTCGGCCGTTTTGAGATGGCCGCCTGAGCCCTCCTACCCCAAGCCTCATCCTGATTATGTACTCATCTCCACCATGAAACTACTCGATCCTGCGTGGTCCCACGATTTGCGCATGCGCAATGCGCCGTTTATGCTGAAGAGGGATAATTCTGTAACTAAAAATGACTGCTCAGAATTATAGCGGTTCTTGTATGCAGCATGCAGACATGGTTAATAAAGCAATGGTTTTGTAAAGCAGTAATAAACAAGCTATGATTCGGAGCGGTCATTTTTAGTTACTTAATTATCCCCCTTCAGCATAAACGGCGCATTCCGCAAATCCCAGGACCGAGCAGGATCGAGTAGTTTCATGGTGGAGATGAGTACATAATCAGGACTACGCATGGGGGGTAGGAGGGCTCAGGCGGCCATCTCAAAACGGCCGAAGATGAACTTGTAACTATTTTTACTTTCACACTACATATCTATCCACATTGGGATGATGTTTGCAGTACTAATCGTTGCAAACATTATCTAAATAACTTGGAATATTTTTTTAGGTTGACTGTCCCTTTAATCTCGTTAGAAAAAAAAAAGAAAGAATGAATAAGATAATAGCAAGTCAAAGGCAGACCTGCATTATATATTTATAATTAATTAAGCTACAATCAGAATCTGATTGATAAAAAAGGAGAATTATTTATTTAATATATATAAAAAATAATTAAAAAAAAATAGCAACTAGATCGTCTGAAATCTGGCCCCTAAACTAAGGCTAAGCTCCTACTATAAACGGGAGATATAATACAATTATTGCATTTGCTACCTTACAAAGTAGATGAGGTTGAAAAAAGACATTGAGTTCAACCTATACAAATCGAATATACTTACAAAAAAAGCTCCAGATTCTAGCAGGAGCTGAAATACTTTTATTTCTATCGCCACATTTCAACACAGGCTGCCATTGCCACTTGCAAATGACATTAAATCAAATGAATGCTGCCAAGTAAACAAGTTAAAAAAGGAGACAAAGCTCAAAAAAGTGCCCCCCCCCCCCTGACACACATTTTCAGTCTCGTGTTTTCCCCATTGTTTTGCAGTTAAACATATTTTTTCAATAATGAACTGAAACCTTGAGCATGTATCGGCTGTGACAGATACTTTGCATTTAATCAAAAGTACAACAGCAGAATTTCTAAGTTGTTAAAAAGAATTAGTGACAACTATCCTTTAAAATCAGTGTACACAAATAAGCCTGCAAGTGGGTTGTCACTTAACTGGCTACACGTCTGGTTACCAGGTTATTTGGTTATGCTTCCATCGTCATTAACCAAAGTAATAGCATGAATACGTGGAATCTGCAAGCAAGCAAGAATCATAGTTCCCACAAGGTAAACCACACTATGTACACAACACTGAAAAGCTTGGTTACTACTCTTGCAATGCTGAATGGCTTTACAAAATCCAGAAGCCAGCACAGAAATGTCTATAGTAACAGCAACCTCATATACATAGGGAGTTGTAGCTAACATGTGTGCCCGATTTATATGGAATTGCAAGCAGTAGCACTGTGCCTTCACAGTTAAAGTGATGGTAAATGTTAGTGTTTCAAAAACATTAGAATTTACCATCACTAAAAATAAAGGCAACCTTCATTAATCAAAAGGTACCTTTATTTCGCTGCAGATTCATGAACTAACATAAGGGCCTTTAAGTGCCCACCACACAGATGTTTTTTTTTTTGTTTTTTTTAAAGGTGACATTTCCACCTCTTAGCCAATAGCCGTGCTTGCCCTTCGGTAGCCACCAATCAGCAAGCACTACTCAGGATGCTGAACCAAAAATGAACTGGCTCCTAAGCTTACATTCCTGCTTTTTCAAATAAAGATTCCAAGAGAACTAAGAAAAATTGATATTAGGAGTAAATTAGAAAGTTGCTTAAAATTGCATGCTCTCTGAATCCTGCAAGAAAAAAACAATGGGTTTCATATCCCTTTAATTAAAAAAAGAAACAACAAAAAAAATAACAAAAGGATATGGAATGGGTAGGCATTGAAGAGAGGGTGGGAATGGGTGGGGGGGGGGTATAAAGATAGTATAAATTTGTTGCCGCATGGGACATCTTTTTTTTGGATCCCATCAATGGGACACACTGATAGGTATAGAGTTAGTTGGTTTTTTTTTTGTTTTTTTTTTAAATAATAATTGCCAGAATTGTATATGTACCTAGCCCAAAAACTTGCTATTCATAGAACCCATATACAGATAGGCAGTAAATAAAACCAAATTACAGTTTATTAAAAGATGGTAGTAGGCACGTTAGTTGATGTGTTTTACACTAAAACAGAACAGTTACAAATGTAAAAAGCTCAGAGAGTGAATTCCCACTTACCAGTTTGTCATTTCCCTCAGCAGAGCTACCCTTCTGAACTGTGATTCGGACATGATGCTTCTTTTCAATCCAGTGCATCACCTGTTTCATTTTTGTATCTAAATCATGCTTTGCAATAAGTGCAGAAAAAGACAGTTCTTTAATCTGTACCGGACCTATTGATGAGGGGAAAAATTATTATTATTATTTTTGTAAATGCATTTTATAATCTATCAAGCAACTGAAATATAAATATTTCAATATTTACAACAACAAAACAAACAAAATGTATGCTTACCTGATAAATCTATTTCTTTCCGGGCATGGAGAGTCCACAACTTCATTCCAATTACTAGTGGGATATTCACCTCCAGGCCAGCAGAGGAGGCAAACAGCACCCCAGCAGAGCTGTTAAGTGTCACTTCCCTTACTCATAACCCCCAGTCATTTGGCCAAAGGGAAATGGAAAAAGAAGATAACACAAGGGTATAGAGGTGCCTGAGGTTTACACATAAAACACTGCCGTCTTAAATTTCAATAAGGGCGGGGGCCTTGGACTGTCCATGCCCGGAAATAAATAAATTTATCAGGTAAGGATCAATTTGTTTTCTTTCCTATGGCAAGGAGAGTCCACAACTTAATTCCAATTACTAGTGGGAACCAATACCCAAGCTAGAGGACACAGAATGAAAAGAGGAGGGAGAACTGCTTAAAGAACTTTTCTCCCAAATGAAGCCTCAGCCGAGGCAAAAAGTAAAAAATTTGTAGAATCTGGAAAAGGTATGCAAGGAGGACCATGTTGCCGCCTTACAAATTTGCTCCACAGAGGCTTCATTTTTGAAAGCCCACAAAGAGGAGACGGCCCTAGTGGAATGAGCCGTAATTCTCTCAGGAGGCTGTTGTCCAGCTGTCTCATAAGCTAACCGGATAACGCTTCTCAACCAGAGACAAAGGGTAGTAGAAGTAGCCTTCTGAGCTTTACGCTTACCAGAGAAAACAACGAACAGGGCAGAAGATTGCCGAAAATCTTTAGTTGCTTGAAGGTAAAATTTAAAGCATGCACAACATCCAAGTTCTGCAAAATATGTTCCTTCTGGGAAGAAAAATTGGGACAAAAAGAAGGAACAACAATTTCTCGATTAATATTACGATCCGACACAACCTTTGGAATAAATCCCAGCTTAGTACGAAGGACTGCCTTATCCACATGAAAAATAAGGTAAGGGGAATTGCACTGCAGAGCAGAAAGATCAGAAACTCTGCGAGCAGAAGAAAAAGCAAGAAGAAACTAAAGCTTCCAAGATAATTTAATATCAGCAGAATGCATTGGCTTAAACGGAGCCTGCTGCAAAATTTTAAGAACAAGATTAAGACTCCAAGGAGGAGCAACAGATTTAAACACAGGCCTGATTATGACCAAGGCCTGAACAAAATATTGGACATCTGGAATAGACAGTGCAGAAATCTGACCCTTCAGAGTACTGACTGACAAACCCTTCTCCAGACCCTCCTGGAGAAAAGAAAATTCTGGGTACCCTTACCCTGCTCCAAGAGAAACCCTTCGATTCACACCAACAGAGGTAATTTCGCAATTTGAGAGTAACAGGCTGATGAGCCTGAAGTATGGTATCAATAACTGTCTCAGAAAAGCCACACCTAGCCAAAACTAAGCGTTCAATCTCCAAGCAGTCAGCTTCAGAGAATCTAGATTTGGATGAAGAAAGGGACCCTGAAGTAGAAGGTCCTTCCTCAGAGGTAACCTCCAAGGTAGAAGAGATGACATCTTCACCAGATCCGCGAACCAGATCCTGCGAGGCCATGCAGGAACTATTAGAATCACAGACGCTATCTCCTCTTTGATACAAGCAATTACTCGTGGAAGGAGAGCGAACAAAGGAAACAGGTATGCCAGATTGAAGATCCAAGGAACCCGCCAGAGCGTCTATCAGAGCTGCTTGAGGATCTCTTGACCTTGAACCGTACCTTGGAAGCTTGGCCTTTTGACGAAAAGCCATCAGATCCAATTCGGTAACCCCCTACATGAGGGTTATCTTTGAAAATACCTACGGATAGAGAACCCACTCCCCGGGATGAAAGGTCTGTCTGCTCAGGAGATACGCCTCCCAGTTGTCCACCCCTGAAATATGGATGGCAGATAGGAGACAATTGTGAGCTTCTGCCCACTGCAGAATGCGTGTCACCTCCTTCATTGCTAAGGAACTCCAAGTTCCTCCCTGGTGGTTGATGTAAGCCACCTAGGTGATGTTGCCTGACTGGAATCTGATAAACCACACCAAGGCTAATTGAGGCCAAGCCGTCAAAGCATTGAAGATTGCTCTCAACTCCAAGATGTTTATGGGCAGAGAAGACTCCTCCCGAGTCCAGAGGCCCTGAGCTTTTAATGAGCCCCAAACTGCATCCTAGCCCATCAGGCTGGCATCCGTGGTCACAATCACCCAGGAAGGTCTTAGGAAGCATGTGCCCCGAGGCAGATGGTCCTGTGTAATCCACCATGAGAGAGAGTCTCTCATGAGGGGACCCAGATCTATCCTCTGTAAGAGATCTGAGTGGTCTCCGTTCCATTGACTGAGCATGCATAATTGCAGAGGTCTCAGATGGAACAGAGCAAAAGGAAGGATATCCAAGAAAGCTACCATCAGACCAATCACCTCACCTCCATGCATTGGGCCACAGAAGGACAAACAGAAGACTGGAGAGAAAGGCATGAAGCCAGAAGTTTGGATTTTCAACAAGAAAGAATCTATAATTGTTTCCAAGAAACACACTCTTGTGTCTGGTACTAGTGAACTATTTTCCAGATTCACTTTCCACCCATGGAAACATAGAATAGACAACAACATCTCTGTAAGAGATCTTGCTAGTTGAAAAGATGGTGCTTGAACCAAGATGTCGTCTAGGTAAGGCGCCAACGCTATTCTCTGAGATCTGACCATTGCCAAAAGAGCCCCCAGAACCTTCGTGAAAATTCTGAAAGTCGTAGCAAGAAGAAGAGCAGCAAACTGGAAGTTTTTGTCCAGGAAGGCAAACCTCAGAAACTGGTGATGATCCCTGTGAATGGGAACATGAAAATAAGCCTCCTTCAAATCTATGGTCGTCATGAACTGACCCTCTTGAACTAATGGAAGAATGGAACGAATGGTTTCCATTTTGAAGGAGACACTTTAGGTCTAAAATAGGATGGAAAGTTCACTCCTTTTTGGGAACCACAAACAGATTTGAATAGAATCCTTGACCTGTTCCTCTACAGTAACAATCACTCCCAGGGAATATAGGTCCTTTACGCAGTTTAAGAAGGCCTCTCTCTTTACCTGGTTTGCAGATGTCCTCCCAGGGGCAGATTTATCCTGTCAAGGTTAAGTCTTGAATCCTATTTTGTAACCCTAGGATACTATGTCCACGGCCCAAGGATCTGGGACATTGAGTACCCAAGCCTGTTGAAAAAAAGAAAGCCTGCCCCCCACCTGATCCAAGACTGGATCGGGGCAGTCCCTTCATGCTGATTTAGAATCAGAGGAAGGCTTCTTGGCTTGCTTCGCCTTATTCCAAGGCTGACTGGACCTCCAAGAAGACTTGGACTGATCCGGCTTGGAAGAGGAGGAGCAAGACTTCTATCCCTTAAAGTTACGAAATGAACAAACATTAGAATTCTGGCGACTCTTAGGTCTATTTTTCTTGTCCTGAGGAATGAAAGATCCCTTTACACCAGTAATTTTGGAAATGATCTCAGCCAGACCAGGATCAAACAAGGTCTTACCCTTATAAGGCAAAGACAGAAGTTTGGACTTTGAAGAAACATCTGCAGACCAAGATTTTAACCACATAGCTCTGCAAGCTAGAACAGCGAAGCTAGACATCTTGGCTCCCAGTTTAATCACTTGCATGTTGGCATCACAGATAAAAGTATTGGCCAGTTTAAGAGCCTTGATCCTATCCTGGATCTCCTCTATAGTAGTCTTTTCTGAAATCGGGTCAGACAAGGCATCGCACCAATAAGATGCTGCCCCCGCAACTGTAGCAATACTTGCAGCAGGTTGCCATTGTAATCCTTGATAAATGTACATATTTTTAAGTAAGCCTCTAGCTTCTTATCCATAGGGTCCTTGAAAGAACAACTATCCTCAATAGGAATAGTAGTTCTCTTGGCTAGAGTAGAGATAGCTCCCTCAACCTTGGGTACTGTACGCAATGAGTCACGTATAGAGTCAGCAACAGGAAACATCTTTTCAAAAACAGGGGACAGGGAAAAGGGGATCACTGGCGGCTTTTCCCATTTCTGAGTTATAATTTCTGACATATAGTCTGGAACTGGAAAAACTTCCACAGATGAAGGGACATCATAAACCCTGTTAAGTTTACTAGACTTTTTAGGGTTGATAGCGACAGAAGACTCAGTCATCCAAAGTAGCAAGGCCCTCCATTAAAAGTAAACACAGGTGTTCTAGTTTAAATCTAAAATAAAACTCCTCAGATTCTGCTGAATTTTCCCCTATGAAGTCAGAGTCTGAGATCTAACCCTCAGAAGCTACTGAGGTATCTTCTTCATCAGACATATGGGAAAGGTTGACTAACGCAGATTTAGTGGGCTCAGAAACCTTACTAACAGAAATATTTTTAGATTTCCTCTTCCGCTTACCCAAAGCAGGGAAAGCCGATAAAGCTGCAGAAAAAAACGCAAAAGTTATCTGCGCAGCAAAATCTCCTGGTAATGTTGAGAGGAACCGCAGGGCACTGCATGTGAACCCAATAAGGTTTGGGACGTTTGAGGAGATAGAGGCATATCCTGAACAACATTTGGCTCAGAAGGGTTTAATTTATCTTTAAATTTTAAGGTCTTGGATAAGCAAGTAGAGCAAAATTGCAAAGGGGGTATTGATGTTAGCCTCCAAGCAGAGTAAACATTTGTCAAAAGCAACAGAATCTTGATCTGTGTCCATAATCACAGGGATATATATATATATATATATATATATATATATATATATATATATATATATATATATATATATATATATATATATAAAATAAAAAACCACCTCCCTTATCCCTAAACGATAAGCAGTCAAATAGCAGTTTTGCAGAAAAAAAGATAAAACTAAATTTTGAAATTGCCACCTCTATAACCTCAGTCTCACTGAGGAGTCTTACCGCACTGGACCAGGAAGGCACCACTAGATATCGTCGGGAGTCTCCTCTGCACAGATCAGAGAACTTCCTCCTAAATTAGACAATGCAAACTTCAAATATCAGCCGTCACAGAAGAACTCACTGACGAACTACGCTCCACTCTTCAAGTGAAAAATGCAGAAGAGCGAAGAATCACGTGAGCGGAGTAGAGAAAAAGAAACACTGCCATATAATAAAAGCGTGCATTTCTTGAGGGAACCGTTAACTATAAAAATGCAAATATCAATCTCTGTCCCCTACAATATTGTGCCTTGAATGCCAAGTTGAAAATATAGGCTGATAAATAAAGGAGTATTAACTCCTTACTATGAGAATTAACCCCTTAACCCTTGAGCCAGTAATTATATCCTCATATTAAGGGAAAATGTAATAACCCTTTATGTCCTCCACACACACACAAAAGGCCTGCAGAGCTGCTCAACTACATGATCCCTTATAAAAAGGGATATTGTGTTGCAAATAAAGATCCACTTGGAAAGTTAACCACCAAAGTGCTGCCCTTTAGTACCTAGAAGGCAAACGCACTTAACTGTGGATCCAGCTGCAGGGCAGGAACAGCTTCTTAGGTGTGACAGACAAATCACACTCTGTCAGGGACCTGTAGAAAGAGAGAGAAAAAACAGAGTAACCAACTTTGGTTTTCTACTAAGGCGTAGCAATAGTGTTAGAAGTAAAGCAAAGACTACCTCACCAGCTTCTACCACCATTACTCTTACTAAAGAGATTGACATGGACACAGCTAGACCCCAATCCTTGCTTGCAGGGAAAAGTACCCATTAAAGGATTAAATATCTTCAGACACTCATCTTCGTCATCCTCCCGTTGATAGAGGCAAAGAATGACTGGGGGTTATGGCAAAAAACAAAAAGAGGAGTTCCGGATCCAAAAGTAAAAATGTCAAAATGTATTAATCATCCAAAATATTAAAACGAGGAAACGCACAAACAAGTTTGTCAACAGGACACGTGTAGGCAGACAGGTCCTATGCGTTTTGGCTATGAAGCCATAATCACGGGAGTTATGGGTAAGGGAATGACACTTAACAGCTCTGCTGGGGTGCTCTTTCCCTCCTCCTGCTTGCCAGGAGTTGACTATCCCAATAGTAATTGGAATGAAGTCGTGGACTCGCCATGCCATAGGAAAGAAATCAAGTTTTACTCACACTACTAAACTTTTTTTCTTTCATGATTCAGATACAGCAAGGAGCGAGCACATTTCTGAAACACTATTGGCAAAATTTATCATGATTGTAGGTGGACAGGTTCACAAATAGAGAAACAGTCCGCCCGCAATCACCACTTGTAATGCTGCAAAACATGGCAAAATGTAATATTGCACAAGAGTTTCCTTGTGCAATGCCCCCCCCCCCCCTGCTCTACCCTACCAACTGCTCTAGAGCAGGGCATTTCAATCACCCAGAATGAGCAATTGATCTCTGCATTTGAGGTGGCAGAGAAGCAAAATAATCAGTTCATGTTTCTTAAATTTGTGGGTGCAGGTTTGCTCATGACAGGCTGCCCTGCAAAGCTTTAAATCCAGCTTAATAAATTGACCCCTACAGGACAGTAGTTTTACAAAAATACTTTTAACAAGAACAATAGATGGAGCAGTGTTTGCTGCCATGTAGTGCTCCCGACACAACATAGGAAGGGATCTTCAAAAGAAAGAATGCCAAGAGGAAAAAGTTAATTTAAAGGGACAGTCTACTACAGAATGTTATTGTTTGAAAAGATAGATAATTCCTTTACTACCCATTCCCCAGTTTGGCATAACCAACACTGTTATATTAATATACTTTTTACCTCTGTGATTACCTTGTATCTAAGCCTCTGCAGACGGCCCACTTATTTCAGTTATTTTGACAGACTTGCATTTTAGCCAATCGGTGCTGACTCATAAATAACTCCATGTGAGTGAGCACAAATTGTATCTATATGACACACATGAACTAGCACTATCTAGCTGTGCAAAACTGTCAAAATGCACTGAGATAAGAGGCAGCCTTCAAGGGCTTAGAGATTAGCATATGAGCCTTCCTAAGTTTAGCTTTCAACAAAGAATACCAAGAGAACAAAGCAAATTTGATGATAAAAGTAAATTGCAAAGTTGTTTAAAATTGTATGCCCTATCATGAAAGTTTGATTTTGACTAGACTGTCCCATAATGAAAGAAGTCAATTAGAACCATTTTTAAAATTGCATGGTCTATATGTATCAACAATTGGGGCTTATCTTCCCCTTAAGAAAAATAATCTCTCTTCTGTCATAGGGATAGACCGATATATCGGAGCGGACGATTATTAGGGCCGATGTTTGAAATTTCTGAAATAATCTGTATCAGCCAGAAACTTACAGATATGGAGCAAATCAAAAGAAATGTAGTTCTGTGTACTTCAGGGAAACTATGTAGTTTTAAGTGACACAAATCATCACACTAATCATCTATAGCAGATATAAGCTTGACATAGCATAGCATCTAATAATAAATAGCACTGATAACAGAGTCCAAGCTAAGGTATTCCTGGGAGCTCAGTTACCAGCTACCATACCCCCAATGGCAGGCCTGTAGATGGACTTGCATAAACAAACATATATGATTTGTGAAATGGAAAATCTGATATTTAAGTGGCACTTAAAGCTACAGAGTTTCCCTGAAGTACACAGAGCTAAATTACTTTTGATTTGCTCATAGGGGTCAGCAACACATAAAATCAATCTAATTACTGTCACAAATAGAACATTATTTGTTGCATTCTGATAAATTTTACACATTTGCAAAATATTTTACTAAAGCGTCTATATTTGACGATTTTTTTAATTTAAATATTTTAATTTTCCCCTTTCATGGGCATAGAAAAAAAAACATTTTAAAAAAAATGATAGTTCAGGCACATCAATTAAATGTCCACAACAAACCTTGAGTAGAAAGCTTTTCACTATAGGAGACTAGTATAATTATTCTCTAGCAGTGGATACAATGCTCTGACCATTAGGAGAACATGCTGAAATGTTATGTTTTCTGCACTATAATCTTTTTCTACTTAACTGGGAGTATTAAAGAAATCGTGTAGTGTCTAGCTTTGCAGTAGTGGCTTAAATTTATTTTATATCGGTGTGCAGTTTAATAGGGATTTATGCCATTTTTCTATGTTTTGGGAAGCCATTTAATAAGTTAATTTTCAAGCACTTTATTTTTTCCAGTTGTTTACCTTTAATGTTTAAAATTTTAATAAGCATGTTTAGTTTATACCAGATTTGTGTAGAAATTGTGCTGATATTTCAAAACTTTAAATGTACAGAATATCGGCCGCTGTCATCGTTTATCGGCCTAAAAGGTGGTCAATAATCGGTATCGGCCCTGGAAAAAAACAAATCGGTCTATCCCTATTCTGTCATGTGAAAAATAGTTGACAAAAAAGTGTAAATATAGTTTAATGGGATATTTCGGTCAAAATTTAAATGCTCGGGCGGAGCTTGGCCACGCAGGCGGATGGCTGTGTTTCAGAGAAGCTCCTAATACAAACGGCAATACAACCTCATAAAATGGTGTAAATCCATTAAAATACCGCAGCTAACATAAAGGGGAGAAGTGGCGATCTACTCTGACCTATTATAAGAGGTGAAGCTGGGCTATCGAGTCAACTGGCTTAGGCGCTGAACCTGCTCAAAGTTTGATGCGCTACACAGAGGAACCATTTTGCAGGCTGTGGAGAAGCGAAGAAGCCAAGCTACATAGCGATGCGGTGAGGCTTTCTAATTTGCCGTGTAACACTGACTCCATCCATTGCATACACTGCTGCTAACCCGCGGAAAGCACTGGGGCCGTGACATTATCTCAGTGCGAGACCAAGGAAGGCACAAGCGCAACAGCCGCAAGACATCCACACCGTCCCAGAAAGTAAGTCATACTTTTAATTTGTGGCATCTTAACAGCCCCTGGGTATTGAGCACCTCTGCTTCCCTGATACTAAGGGCCATACAAATAAGCAATCTCACTGCTACGCTGCCTCTTAGTGACAAAACAAATAGATGCCATTGCTGAGTTGCTTAGGCACCACCTACTATCTTCGATTTAAAACTCCAGCTTGCAAAGCTCCTTATCGCACTGCTGTGCCTAGAAACACACTAACCAGGGGGCACTTCATTCTTTAAAGTGAGGAATTAACCTTACTGCATTGCGCATGGAAGCTTTATCTAAAGAATACGGACTGAGATTCTAAACAGCCTATATACACAAAACATAGTTCAGCACAACCTCATCTCATACCAGCATTACTAGCTGCACTTATATGAGTCTGTCTACCATACTGCACTTATAGTGCTGCTTCACCCTCTCCAGGACTTTTCTTCTTTGGTTTTATAAGTACCGGGAGTGAAAGCACCAAGCGCAGAATTTGTTGCTCAAATACAAAACCTACCACACTCACCCCAGACGCAGGGGCCTTAAACTCCTTACACCTAACGCTTTAAAAATATAATTTAACATCCTGCAGAGCGGCCATTAGGTAATGCCTCACAAAAGACAAGGTAAAGCTGAAAAAAGCACATCATCCAGACCACTGAGCAAATTCCTGAAGCCAACAGAGCCACCAAGTGCAATAACGAGCGAAGATATGGCCAACAGCCAGCAAACACTCCCCATACCGACTTGCTAGAGTGGCCTGCAGTCACAAACTCCATTAACTAGAGATGACCTGCAACATATATCTTCAAAAAATGATATTCAGAATGTAATTGCGGAAATGTGCAGCCTCTTTGGGGATTTAAGAAAATATATCAACACCTTAGAAAACAGAGTATCTCAAGTAGAAGAGGCACAAGCTAATGCCACCACCTCTATACAGCAAACTACCACTGAGCTTCCCAGTATCTCTAATCACTACGCACAACAATAAGACTGTCATCTTTAGGTCGGGATCCGAGGTGCAGGCCTTTTACGCCAACTTAATCAACACGGAACATCCACAGGCCGAGGACAACATGGAGTTAGGAAACTCTGGTATTTCTTAATTCCTCCAGCGCTGTTGCCAAAGACTTAAAAACAATAAGAAATCATCTTATGTTGAAACAAGGAAAATGTTGTATTCTTTTTTGTATGCAATTACACTCTTTGGACTAGGATTGCTAAATCAGCTTGTAGTACCAATGGAGCACTATTATCTAGCTGTTCTAACTTAAAAATGTTGGTGCTCAACTTATACTAATCTAAGCCTCTATGCAACTTAAATGTATAAGCATCTGCAATACGCTGTTAGCAAAACAACAATCCATCATAACCTTGTTCTAATGACAATTTTTCTCTATAGATAATAGGAAATAAAGCTGTAATGCATAGCTCATACCAACACTGATCTCCCTCTTAGGATGCCAAACAGGCCCCCCTAATACAATAGAAGAACCTTGACAAAACATAGACATAGGGACTTCCTACACAAAGCTATTTTGAGGCGTGCCTTTAATATACATTTTAACTCAGTGCTCTTTCCCCTAAATAGGAGGCCGCCTGGATACACTCCAGCGGGCCTGGAGGACCCCGAAAAAGCATTTAGGGACACACTACCTGGAGCTCCCTAAGCGTAGTTGTATAGCTCCATTAATGATATTGTTCAGCCCAAAATCAAAGTAGTAACCCTCACTACGCCACTCCACCCTTACTACACTCTTATACACCATTTATTATGCACTACCCATGGCCGAACGTTTTAGACCCCGGGTGTTTAATCTGTTATGAGGTTGTTCGTCCTTATGGATTCTTACCCTCATTGACCTTTGTTACATGTTATACAGTTATTGAGTACTTGGTTAATAATTATTAGCATCTTTTATTGCAACAAAAAAGTTTACCGCTCTCACTGTTTGCGGTCTTGAATCTTAAATACTTTACTTTTTTCTTCTTAACTAACTCCTCTACTAACTCTCACTAAACCCTTTTTTCCCCTTCCCTTCTTTCTGTGCTAGTCCTATCCTTCACCCTTTTTTTTCTCATAGAATGGATCACCAGTTTAGCAAATTTCAGACACACAATATCATCTTCACCACCATAAACGCTAAAGGGTTGAATAACCCAGGTAAGAGATCAATTGCATTAAGAGATCTTAAAAAACTACAAAGCCACATTATCTTCATTCAGGAAACACATTTTCGTAGGGGCCAAAATGCACTTTGCTTCTGGTACAACTAAAAAATGCAGGGTGGGAATCTTAATTCATCACTCCACCCCCCTCAAACCTACACATATCGAAAAAGACCCAGATGGGCTGTTTATTGTCTTAAGAGGCACGCTCTATGATCACCCTATAACGCTGGCCACAATATACGCTCCAAACACTGACCAATATCGGTTCATTAAAAAGATTCTCCACAGCACTCTTAGACCATGCAAAGGGCCGGGTTTTTGCAACGGGCGACCTCAATGTTCTCCTGGACCCTGGTCTGGACACCTCTAATGGCATTACTAGTATACCTAACAGGATTCTAAAACAAATCAAAACAACCATCTCTGATCTTGTTTTGCACGATGTTTGGAGAGTATTACACCCAACACATAAAGACTTCACATACTACTCACCTCCATACAATAAATACTCGCGTATTGACTACATTTTTACCGACACTGTGGGTCTTGACATGGTTAACACAAGCAGTATTGGCCACATAACTTGGTCTGATATCCCCCCACTACATACATATGGAAACTGGACGAGACACTCCTTGACAACTCAGTGAGTTTTGCAGTTCTGCTTTGATTACTAACAGACTACTTCACACATAATGACCCTACTCAAACATCCCTAACAACCACTTGGGAAGTCCACAAATGTGTTATGCGTGGTGAATTCCTTAAACATAAAGCCGAGTTGCTCAAACAATACAGGGCTAAACACTCTCAATTACTTAATACCATATCCACCCTAGAGAAAAAACACAAATAAAATCCCTTGGATGAGGACACTAGAAAAACACTAATACACACTAGAAATTATCTAAAACAGCTTTTAATGGAAGCCTACCACCGCAGAACACTTACAATCAAAGAACAATACTACGAAGGCGGTAACAAACCTGGAAAGTTGTTAGCCAGATCACTATGAAGAAAACAACTTAAATCATATATACATCATATAAAGACTGAAGACGGATCGTTACTAAAATGCAACAAACAGTTTGCCCATGCCTTTCACTCCTACTATAATGCCTTATACAACATTAATAACATGGCGGGATCACAAACACAAAATAACACTAACCTAAACAAACAACAAGCAATGGACACTTACTTGGGTGGACTGGAGCTGCCTAGACTAGATAGCGAGGGTGTGGCCTTTCTAGATGCCCCTATCTCCAAAGAGCAGTTTTCCCAGGCAATTAAAGGATTTACCACAAGGCAAATGTCTGGGTCCCAATGGGTTCACTATCAGGTACTACAAAACATTCCTTAGATCTCTAACAGCAACTATGATCCAACTTTTCAATAGCTTGAGAGACAGCCCCCAGCTTGCCAGCTCAATGTTGGAAGCCCACATCTCCGTCATTCCTAAGCCGGGTAAGCCCCCCAATGCCCCTGAAAATTTTCAACCTATATCTCTGATAAATACAGATATTAAAATTTTAACAAAACGTCTAAACAAATATCTTCCCATGCTCATTTGGACAGACCAAGTGGGCTTTATCTCGGGAAGGGAGGCCAGGGATAACGCCTTCAAAGTACTCCAACTAGTACAATACGCCAAAATGGAGAATGTGCCCATGGCTCTTTTTTCTACGGATGCAGAGAAGGCCTTCGACCGTGTCGACTGGCTTTTTCTGTGTCAAGTCATGAAAACAATGAATTTCAGTGAATCATAGATTAACATGACTTTCGCACTTTACTCTACACCAAACACTTGAGTTCGAGTTAACGAAGCACTCTCAGATACATTTAAAATAACAAACGGAACCAGGCAAGGGTGTCCTTTGTCGCCTCTTTTATTTGCCCTCTCCGTAGAAGCCCTAGCCCAAAAAGTTAGGAATAATCAGAAAATTACGGGACTCAACATAAGAGTCTCCAAACATAAGCAACCACTCTATGCTGATGATATCCTTTACACCATTACAAATATAAACACATCAATCCCTGAACTACTAAGGTATATCAAAACCTATGGGAGACATGTCCAACTTTCATCTTAACCTTACAAAATCTGAACTTCTAAATATAAATGCACCATTAGAAGAAATACAACTATTACAGGACAGATACAAAGTCTCAATAACCCCTTCACCATTAAAATACCTAGGGATTTATATTACAGCAAACTGCGGGATCTATATAAGAACAATTTCTTGAAACTAAAAGAAGAGATAGTCAGAGATCTCTCTACATGGAATAATAAGCCACTCTCATGGTTAGGCAAAAAAGGAGTAATTAAAGTGAATGTCTTACCACGTATACTTTATATCTTACAAACTGTCCCAATCTCCCTACCTAAAGACTTTCTTCCTCACTTACAAAAATCGCTAGAACAATTTATATGGAAGGGCGCGAAGCCTTGCGTGCCAAGAAAACCAATGTTCTTACCCAGAGATAGCGGGGGTTTGGGCTTCCCTTACCTGACAACTTATAGGAGTGCTATACTACTACAGCGCTTAATAGAATGGTCCCAAAATAATACAAACAAAGCGTGGGTGCGACTGGACAGACAGATATTTAAACTTAATAATGTAGGGGTTCTGGCATAGACACCACATACGCTACGTCCCAAAACACTTAACAACTACCCCATATCCTCTGAAACTTTGCATGAATGGGACAGGTTACTGTCCACTAGTACGCACCTCTCCTCTAAATATTCTCCCTTACTACCTATATTCGAGAACCCGGAGCTACCATACCATAAGTTGGGAACACGGATGTGTAAACGGTATAGCTTAAGAACAGGTTCCTTACACTTTTATTATCGACAATGGGAAACTACGCTCACAACAGTGTATGGTAGAATTACACGGCGAGTTATTCGCCTACTGCCTGAGATACAACCAACTCTTGCACTCTTGACACATCATACAGACAGAGTTTTGCAAGGAAACTTACCCCATTTGAACACTTATGTACAACATCCACCCCATCTTTATTATATAAAATCCTACTCCTACCCCCAAACACACAACTTCCGACATACACCGGGGCCTGGAATAAAGAACTTAACATGACATTAACCAGGAGACATGGCATAGGTCATTCAGACTAGTAAAGCACTCATCTATATCTGCTACTGTACAAGAGATACAACTCAAATTAATGTGCAGATGGTACCTCACACAAACAAGACTACAGAGATGCTTCCCAACAGTGAGCCCCCTTTGTTGGAGGGGATGTGGCGAAAACGGCATGCAACTCCACATCTGGTGGTCCTGTCCAAGGACCAATGGATTCAACCTTATGTCCGATAAAATACAGATCACTATACCAAACTCGCATGAAACAATTCTATTCCTTAAACTTCCAAAAAATCAAAGAATCATACAAACAGGCTTTACTGCTGATTATGCTCACGGGAGCAAAAAAATTATACCCAGAAAGTGGAAGTCTGGAGATATTACATCAATTGAGGAATGGATCTTATCGGTCGACGAACTGTTGACCCTTGAGAGATTCCATTACTTTAAAACTTACAAAATAGACACTCATGAACTGATGTTGGCAGCCTGGAAGGATGCTCCCCTTTAAAACATTGAAACACATACTAGAAAATCATTGCGTTCATACTGGATGCATTGATTATTGGATGATTGGCCTATGCCTCTGGAAGCCTTCTCCACCTTCCCCCTTTTTTCCCCCCTCTCTCTCTCTCGCCCTCTCTTTCCCCTCTTTTCACTCCCTATAATCTCTTCAAAATACTCATCTTTATTTGACTCAAATTATGGTGTGTGTACACAGCACATATTTAGCTACAGTAAAAAAAAAAAAAAAAAATCAAGCTTACAAAAAGAACTTAAACTTGATATTTTTTATCTCACTTTCAGTTATTATTGTTTGTTCGAGGGATTTACTGTACACGATACAGCCGACATATTGCAGGTGGTACTTGTTACTCAGCTTTTTTTTGTATAATTATCTCTCGTTACTTACATAATCTTTCATTTGTATTGTTTAACGGATGATACATGAATCAATAAAGTTTGTATGAAATAAAAAAAAAATTTAAATGCTCATAGATGAATTACATCTTTGAATATAAACATATTTGCAATATACATGTTTTGGCAAAAAATGCTTCTAGTAAGTAATCACTGTTTTAGTGTTAGCATTTTTCTCTGCACATGCATGTGAAGCTTAGGTAGATATTCTCATTGTACCAGCATTTTAAATACTGCAGCTGCTAAGAGCACCATTGGGGCTTGTATCATGTCAGCAATAAACAAATCGAGTCATTACCAGATGGTACAAGTTCATCCAAAGAGAGAAGCACTCTACCAAGAATAAACAATAGCTTAGTAGCTTGTTCTGTGGCGAGTTTCCACCTAGGAGCAGCCTCTTTTAGCTCAGTTGTGCTTTTCACAGAGGAAAACTTTCCTGAAGTTCATTAGTCTGATTCCACTGAGTAAGGTCAGTCCAGCCCCAAAATACCAGGCCATTCTCCTCTGAACAAGGAACATGACAACCCTGACAATTGTTTCAGCCTTCTGTGGGCCTCGTCAGTGAGGTGCAGCCATATTCCTCTATGAAAAGCACAACTGGGCAAAAGGAGGCTGCTCCTAGGTGGTAACTCACCATACAACAAGCTACTGAGCTGTTGTTCGTTCCTGGTAGATAGAATGCTTCATTATTTGGATGCAGATGGTACAAGAGCTTTAAGCTATCCGAGCAAGTGCTGTGTTTAAAATGTTGGTGCAGGTTGCATACTTTTTTTTTTTCTCTCTTTTTTTATTGACAAAGTATATAACTTCAGAATATCTGAAAGGATTTCACAGAATCCAAAAGAAAGGATAAATTAAACATTCCCATACATAGTGAGCCTAATAAAAATAAAAACAGGAAAAAAAGAAAAAAGAAATTTCATATGGACAAAGGCTCTGGACAAAATAACGTCATTAATAACTAAACAGTTCTATTCATGAGATCTATAATGTCCATACATATTAGTCTAGTATAGAAATAGCACAATTTTTCTGTGCATATAACATTTACATAAGCCTAACAACATAACATGGGATATGCTATATATAAAAAATAAACATTCAAATATACCCAGATTAATATGAAATATTACACAGAAAAATGGCTTCATATTATAGAAAAGCTTTTAAACTTATATTAAAATATAGTTAAGTTATGCTTAGATATGTCTTTTCAGCTCTAAGTTTAAAGTTTTACAAAAAATGTGAGACCTTATGAGAGGAGGAAAAAAACCCCCACAAGGAATCACTGGGGGGGAGGTAATTCAATTATTGTTTCTCCAAATGACTGGGAAAACGACTTGTATTTGTGCCTTAGTGGCTAAAGACATAATCAGTGTTTTCCATTTGGAGAAAAAAACATTGCACCTGTTTTTCATTGAATATCCTAGGCTAAACTGTTCTAAAATCATCTGATTGTGTACCCTTTTTACAAACTCAGTATATTTGGATCCCATTCTATTCTTCCAGTAATTTAAAATCAAATTTCATCCTATCAAGATTATTGTATTTATAAGTTTATAGTGAATGTTAATAGTGGAATACTTAGTCAAAAGAAATGATCTGGTCGGGTTGAAGTCTGAGATCCATGTCATATAGTCTATTGAACCAGAAGGTCACCTTAACTCCAGAACTGATACATTTTGGGACAATGCCAAAGGCAATGTAAAATGTTTGCCGAAGCTACCTTACATCTTGGGCAATTCTCTTCTTTGCTATACCATTTTGCTAGACTCAAGGGAGGAATATATAATAAATTAATTAACTTAAAGTGGGATTCTTTACAATTCGTGGAGACCAATGTTTTATTAACTAGTGGGATACTTTGCATGATACTTTCTCTTGGAAGATCTACTAAAATCTTATTCCATTTAAGCGATAGTTTCAATATGAGTCCTCCCATGGAAACCAACAATAGTATTATATAAGATTGAGATGGAAAAATTCCCTTTGGCATATGCTCGAATAACTATCTAGTTATATTTTATATATTTTGTTCAATATAGTACAGGTAGACCGGTAGACTGCTTAGTACTGGAAAAGGTTTGGATTTCAGAATAGCTTGGATTTTGGAATATTTGTATCTGTAAAATGGGAGAGTTTGGAGAGGGGATGGGACCCAGGAGCCGATTTATCAACCCTTTGTCCGACATGATCCGATCAGCGGATCATGTCCGACAGACATCGCTGAATGCGGAGAGCAATACGCTCTCAGCATTCAGAATTGCACCAGCAGCTCTTGTGAACTGATGGTGCAACGCCGCCCCCTGCAGATTCGCGGCCAATCGGCCGCTAGCAGGGGGTCTCAATCAACCCGATCAAATACGATGAGTATTTGGAAGAGATTGATTTCCTGCGATGTCTGTAGCATAGCCTTACGCAAGTTTTTAACTTGGCTTCTACCTATCGTGAACCCAGCTTGATCTGTGTGGATTATAGAACCTAAACAAACGTTAAGCCTTTGCGAAATAATGGAAGCTAAAATGTTATAGTCTTGATTAAGTCTATATTGCTGGACATTCTGGATCTTTATTAGAATAATATTAGAGGCTGTAAAATATTTAGACTGCATCTTATTTCCTTTATAATATTGATTAAAAAGCAGGGATAGAGGGGATAGCAGCTGATTGTGTAGAGGTTTGTAGAATTCTGCTGAAAGGCAATCAGGACCTGGAGCTTTATTTAGAGGTCTCAGTGATTTACTTATTCAGTCTTTGCACGTCCACATTCAAGATCTGAGGTAATCTCAGACTCTGACAGAAATTCTTTTTATTAATCTCATTAATCTCACCCTCAGAGATAACTACTTCAAA